>NC_133772.1:35531738-35804695 GCF_003597395.2 Chelonoidis abingdonii
GGGGTATATATCAGGCGCCATAGCGGCACCACTCCAGGGGGCGCCCTGCCGGCCCACCAAGTGTTGCTAGGGTAAAAGTCTCCGACGAACGTGCACGCGGCGCGCGCACACCTACTGGAATGGATATGAGCAACACATCTCGAAGAACAACAGTTACAAAGGTGAGTAACCGTCTTTTTTCTTTCACCATCTTAAGTTGTGTTTCTTTATCTGGTAATAGTGAGTACCATTAGGATGGGGTCTCCTTCTTAACAGCCTGATATTATGTTGTTTTAATGTAATTTAGACGGAATGTGAGGATGTGACTTCCTGCTTCTCAGCTAATAGCTGCTGCTTGGCTGCTCTTTTAATCTGGCTGCAGACAAAGGCGTTATCCTTACACAGCCACCTCTAGGCATCACGTGCAGCAGGTGGGCTGGAGCCCGGCTGAGAAAGGAGAGCCATGTATGGTGGTTTGTCAGGGTTATTTCTGAATGAGTTGTCAGGGATATAAACCCTTCTACTTCAGGGCATACGCCAACCTCTGCATGGGGTGTGCATGGTCAAACGGAAACTTCTTCCGTGTGCATCTTATTCCATAGTTGGCCACGTCTGAGTTTCTTGTACATTGCGCTGAAGCAGCGGTGCTGGCCACCCTCAGAAACAGGATACTGGACTGGGTGGCCCAGTGATCTGCTTTGCCCTGGCAATTCCTGTGTAAATGGAACAGTGCAGCCCTCTCCTGTTGGACACATTCTGGGCCACGTCTGGACAGAAGGCTTTGGAGTGACAAATATTAATTCTGTGACTCCCAGGGCCAGCACTTAATTGGGTTGAAGCTGAGTATGAGTATAATGGAACATGATAAAATGCTCTCCCAGGCCTATTGACTTTTCTCAAGGAGGAAGAAAACAAATGTGTACAAGTGTGAGCCAGGCTTTTATTTGAAGTAAGTGAAGTAAGGCAGGAATGTTAAGGCAGAGGAGGGGGGAGCCTGCAGGAGGGACAGCAACTACCATGGAGCTCAGCTTCCCATCTCGCCTCCTTTCTAACAAAGCTGACTCTCCGCACCTGGGTTAGAGACACTACAGTTCTGTGCCATGCAGTGAAAAGCAATTAGCGCTCATGATTAGCTCTTCTGGGGGGCTGATCCAAAGCCCACTGCAATCAATGGGAGTCTTAGAGTGCGTCCATGGAACACAGTTATTATACAGCAAGTCTATTACACAAATTCAGTACGCCAGGATCTTCCTTCTCCCTCCCAGCAGAAAGGTTTGCCTCTCACTTTTTCAGTCAGAGCAGGGGCAAGAGAACTGGGCTTTCTATTTGTTTTTTTTCCTCTGAGAGCTTTACAAAGTGGTGGCTTAAATATGGACAGCGCAGCCACTGTGTGTGTGTCGCCTGTAGGTTCCACCCTTAGGTTCATAGCAGTCATTCTCCTGCATCCTTGACGTGTGTTTTAGTGAGAGGGGCAGGTTGACCAGGCGCTCTTGGTTGGCTACAGACTGTTTGTCCCATGAAATTCTGCCAATGTATAAATGCCAGAGGTGCAGAAAATTCCCCACATTACACCAACATTGTTTTTCTTTCCCTTCGGTTCTTCACACAAATACCTTGGGACTTCAAAAAGAAGCCAGGCCACCCTGTCCCCAGCCCCTTATGGCAAAGAGGACAATCTATGTGGATGAGCTATTGAGAAGGTGCTTAGCAGCTCTGGGGACATAATACATTTTCTGCTACAGCCTCTTGTACTGTCCCTCCGAGTTTCAGCCTAAGGTCAATGCACCATTTATGCCCTCAGCCTATGAGATTTAAAAGCGCCTTGGTCTTGTGCGGCAGCTACTTCGCCCACAGAACATGTGACATGAACTCTGTGGGAGAAAAGTTCCATTAAATCCCATCATCACGTAGAGGCCTCACTGGCAAATCTGCAGTCACCTCAGCAGGCTGCTCTGATGGCTGACAAGACCAACAGATGAGGACCTAGAATGGACCTCTCTTTATTTTCCTGATGTTTGCAAAACTCTTTCCCTAGCCTACTGTCATGTGCTCATGTTCTCCTTTCCCTAGCACATTGCCCAGCCAAAGCCAGACTCCCCATGGAGAAATGAGGAAGGAGCTGCTCTGTCCTCCCACACTGTGATTATGCACAGAAGGCCTGAAGCCAACATGCCCCTAGTCACTACAAGCAAAAGCTGGGGAAAGGTCATGCAGAAGCAAGGGGCACAGTAGAGTATGGACAGAGCCAGGTTATGTTGGTTCAAAACCCCTCCATCCCTCTCAAACCAAAGTAACATACTAAGTACTTTTAAATTAGTTCCTCTTTAGATAACAGTCATGTTATAAAGTGGCCTGCAGCCACGACTACTCAGGCTAGGATTTTATAATCTCCTAGGAAAAGAAGGGCTGGTCTGATTAGATTTTCCTCGGGGTGGGGGAGGGTCTCTGTGACAGACTGTACCATTAAATTCACCACTTTTACAAAACTAGGATAAATTTTGTACAAAGTATGCCTTGTGAGGTATCATATGAAAACTTATGATTCACTGGTCATTATTGTCCTGGTAAAATATGGGTGGCAACATTGCATGTAAAGTTATAAGATTCTACTGCATGATGTTACTAAGACACATTGCAAATCTGGGGAAGCAGCCCAAACAGGTTCCTCGGAGATAAAGGCAAACTGATGCCTCAGCCAGGTGTCAGCAAAATCAGATGGACTATGACCTTGTTAAGTGGTCATTCTTTGACAGGAAGAAGAGTGTGAGCGAGAAATTTACATTTTAGCTGGAGGTTCCCATGTAAACAGACTGGCTGTCCCAGCTGGAGATGATTCTCAAAGAGGAGGAAAAGATATAAAAATGAGCAGCAGAGGCCACGAATCACCTAATCAACTCTCTCCCCTCATCTCTGTTCATGGCATCAACGACATTTGAAAGACAAAAGAAGCATCACTGAGCTAGTTAAGGTAGGTGTTAGTTTGCATGTTACCTTTTATTTCTTTGTAACCAAGCCTGACTTTTATGCCTCATTACTGTAATCACTTAAAATCTATCTTTCTGTAGTTAATAAACTTGTTTTATTGTTTTATCTAAATCGGTGTGTGTTTGGATTGACTTGTTTGCAAACCTCCATTTGAGATACCAGGATTTGTGCATATCATTGTCTATTGTCTCTTCCAGCCCTAATATTCTGTGATTCTATGACAGACTTTCTGTGAGTTTGTTGTGCACAGAAAGGAAGAGGTGGGCTCTGCGCTGTCAAACAGCTGCTAAGACTTACCCCAGAGGTGGTTGTTTTTCAGCAGTGGGGAAAACTGATTTCAATATTTGTAAAGTATGTTTCACCACTTTTAGGATGCAAATTGCTACCTTTCAATGTAAGGCACAGTTGTTTATTAAGAACACGAATAATGATAGACTGTTAATCCACTGAAGAAATGCACACATCTGACATAATACAAGGGATTTCTTAGCATATATATAACACCTTCCACCCAAGGAACTTGGCAAAGAATGGAACTATTAATTAAGCCTTTTAACAGATGGGGAAGCTGGAGCACATAGTGTTTATGGGATTTGCCCAAAGTCATATTAATTCAGGACTCCTGACTTCGTCATCCACTTTAACCTCTAGGCCATACAGCCTCCCACAAATGATACAGACTTTTAATGTCGCAAATGAAAACATCTCTCCAAATGCTAATCCAGCGCTGAACATTGTTTTGTCAATGTATGTGCATACAGCACATTCCCTGATGTCGGGGTAGAAGATGTATTTCACTAAACAGTGGCTTTCTGTTCCTCACTCTGGTCTGCAGGGATAAGCAAAATGTGTACAGTTATTAAATACTTTCTGGCATATTTGCAAAGGAGGAAGAAAGGGCATAATTGAGAGAGAATTTACAGTCAATGTACCAGGTTTGATAAGGGAAAAATAAAGCAGCCTGTCCTCTGTGAACATAATCCATGAAGCTGTGCTTCATAACCTTACATGGCAAAACAAAGATCATATTAAAAAAAGATCATGGTGTAGAATTATGAAATCTTGTTAGCTTCATTTGTAAACACCATGCTGTCATGCTCTCTGCCTAGTATGCTCATTCTCTCCCTGTTCCTCCATCTACATAATTATTTGCACCTAGATGTCCCAACTGAGATCAGAGTTGTATTGTGCTAGGCACGGTACACACATGAAGTGAGAGACAGGCCCTGCCTTGAAGATTTTACAGTCTAAATAGATGAGACAAAGGAAGCAGAATTATCTCAGTTTCACAGATGGAAAACTGAAGCAGAGAGAGATTAAGTGACTTGCCCAAAGTCACAAAAGAATTCTGTGCCACAGCCAGGAACAGAATACAGATTGTCTCTCTCTCAACCCAGTGCCTTAACCATAACGCCATTGCAGCAAAGAGTCCTGTGGCACCTTATAGACTAACAGACGTTTTGGCATAATGCCATTCTTCACAGATCAGTCTTCCCGTATACAGAGATATGGCCATCCACTTACTTCTGAAGAGTCAGTGTGAATTTACAGATATTGGGGGATAGAAGGGATTTTTGGATTGGCTGGCCCAACTTCCAGCATCAAACAAATGGGTTCTAGGCTAACCTCTCCATAAACCTCCATCTAGTGCATCATATTACAGGACCACAGGAGGCACACACTGCCTCACAAGTCAGAACAAAGGAAGAACACGCTACCTCACCCCAATCCATTTCCCTCTTGGGCTGCACACTCCTTTGAGTACTCTCACTGTGAAAAATTCATCTTGTGAAGAGCTGTGATCGTGGTGCCTATAGAAGACAAGCTGGAAATGGAAGATCTGCATTTGTAACTAGGGTAGGCAAGAGGAGAGTTGGTTTTGTCTAGTAAGTAAGGAACTAGACTATGGTTCAGAAGACCTCGCTTCTAGTCCCAGCTTTGCCACTGAGCTGCTGCGTGTCCTTGGGCAAGTCACTTTACCTCCCACCTGCTGTCTTGACTATTTAGAGTATAAGCTCTTGCGAGCAGGGACTGTCTGTGTGTGTGTGTGTGTGTTTGTACCCTTGTGACCCTTGATCTTGGCTGGAGCATCTAGGCACTACTGTGATACAACTGATTGAGACAGTTGAATAAACAAACGTTCTGTATGGTGTCACTTTAATAAGCTCAGTCATATACTGGATGGTGTTACCTGGTGTAGGGGACACAAATGACATCTCCATGTTCATGCTTCTTAAATTGGGCTCAAATCCTTTGAGCAGTGATGGGCATTTACAACAAATAGTGCCTCATATGGGGGGAGGGATAGCTCAGTGATTTGAGCATTGGCCTGCTAAACTCAGGGTTGTGAGCTCAATCCTTGAGGGGCCCCCTTAGGGATCTGGGGCAAAATCAGTACTTTGGTCCTGCTAGTGAAGGCAGGGGGCTGGACTTGATGACCCTTCAGGGTCCCTTCTAGTAAGGGGATAGGTGTATATCTCTGTTATGTGAAGCAGAGTATTGCCTAACAGAAACAGCTGAGGTTAGTAACTCAGAACATCAAGCTGGATTCAGACCAAGGTTCCAACAGTACAAGTCAGAATACACGTGCTCACCCACCTGACTGAGGTCATGTAAGCTAACAGGCTTCCTGGTGCAAACCTGAATGCAGGCTTTTTGCTAGTTCCAACATCCATGTTCTGTTGATCTTGGGAATGTGGAAATTACTGCTACAGGTCTCATTAGCCCAGTATCCTTTCTGATAACACCAAACGCTATATGCTGCAGAGCAGGAATTCAAAATATAAAAAGATGATGTACTTCATTGTGCAGTGGAGACTTCTTTTTTTTCCTGACCCCATTTGGTAACCAACTTTGTCCTGATGCATGAGGCTTGAGTGTGCCCTAGGCTAGGAGGGGTGTCTCATCAGCCCCTGTGTCCTTTGTGGGAATGGGGGAGGTAGACAACCAACTACCTCAGAGACAAGGAAAAGGCGGCGAGCCTGCAATGAGGAAAGGGGAGATCCCCCCCCTGGGGATTAGGGAGCGCCTGGGGAGCTAGAGAGATCTCGGCCCCTTGGGAATTGGGGAGTGGCTGGGGAGAGGGGAGATCCTGGGGACTGGGAAGAGGCAAGATTCTGGCAACTGGGGATTGGGGAGCAACTGGGGAGAGGGGAGATCCTGGTGATGGGGGATTGGGGAACAGCTTGGGATAGCGGAGATCCCAGCTCCCTGGGGATTGGGGAGCAGCTGGGGGGGAGATCCTGGTCCCATGGAGATTGGGGAGCAGCTGAAGAGAGGGGTGTGACATTGCACTCCATATGATGTTATGAGTGTGACTAATGTTACTGGAATATGCTTCATGCAAAAGGTCTCTTGTAAGGTATCATTACAAAGCTTATAATCTACTGAGTGTGGTCATCCTATTTGTATGAATGTATCATTCTTGTATCTGAAACTAGGAATATAACTCTGAGATCCTATTGTAGTTATGCAAATTGTGGGCCATTAATGGTGGTTTAGAACAGGGATCTCAAACTCAAATGATGACATGGGCCACATGAGAACTAGTACACTGGCCCGAGGGCAGCATTACTGACACCTCCCCCTGACCCCACTCCACCCCTTCCATGAGGCCCTGCCCTGCCTCGCCCCGCCTCTTCCCACCTCTTCCCTGCCCCCATTCCAACCCCTTCCCCAAAATCCCCACCCCAACTCTGCCCCCTCCCTGCCCCCAGGAGGTGCAGGAGGGGTGTGGCAGGGGCTCAGGGCAGGGAGTTGGGGTGTGGGGTGCTGGATGGGTGAGGGGTGTGGCAGGGGGTCATGGCAGGGGATTGGAGTGCAGGAGGGGTGAAGCAGGGGGCTCAGAGCAGTGGGTTGGGGTGCAGGAGGGGTGTGGCAGGGGGTTCAGGGCAGGGGATCGGGTGCAGGGTGCAGCAGGCAGCTCAGGGAAGGGGGTTGGGGTGCAGGGTGTAGCAGAGGACTCAGGGCAGGGGGTCAGGGTGCAGGGTATGGCAGGGGGTCAGGGTGCAGCAGTGGGATCAGGGCAGTGGGTTGGGTGCAGGAGGGGGTGTGGTGGGGGTCTGGGTGCAGGGTGTGGCAAGGGGCTCAGGGCAGGAGGTGCGACTGCAGGAGGGGTTTGTGGAGAGGACTCTGGCCTGGCCTGCACCGGGAGCAGGACAGGCTCCCTACCTGTCTGCCCAGCCCCTGCGCCACTCTGGGAAGCAGCTGGAACATGGGATAGCAGGGGCACAGGGGTGTGTGTTGCTGTTGCTTCAGGCACTGCCCCCAGCATCTCCCATTGGCTGGGAACAGGGAACCGCGGCCAAACGGAGCTGCTGGGGGCGGTGCCTGAAGCAACTTCAACACAGACCCTTGCACCTTGCCTCTCTTTCCCCATGTTCTTTCCAGCTTCCTGGAGTGACCCGGGGGCAGGACGGGCAGGGAGGCAGGGAGCCTGCTTGTCCCGGTGCGCCCTGGGCCAGAGCCACTCGAGGTAAACACTGGGGGAGGGAGAGGAAGGGCTGCATGGAGCTCGCGGGCCACAGAAAATAACCTCATGGGCCACGTGTTTGAGACCCCTGGTTTAGAATCTTGATGGCTTCCATCAACTAGGACAATTGACTGTAGATGGTTCTGTTTACTTGCAAGCCTTCCTGTGAGTCAAGCCAGGAAGAATGAAAGCTTAGGGTCTCACAGGACATGTGAACATGTCACCTGGTACTGGAAACCATCTTTAACCTAGTGCTTTTCCATTTAGAAGGAGGGGTGAGGACTCTGAGAGACAAAAGCTTCCTGCCTTGTGCCAAAGTCATATAGGGGGGTGAAACAGAACAAAGGAGGCTGCAGTCATGAGAAATCCCCTAGCTACCACATGAGCTGGGACCAGGGGCGGCTCTAGACATTTTGCCACCCCAAGCACGGAGGGTCTGCTGGTCCCGCAGGACCAGCAGACCCTCTGCAGGCACACCGCGGAAGGTCCACCAAAGCCACGGGACTAGCAGACCCTCCGCAGGCACGCCTGCTGGAGGTCCACTAAAGTCGCGGGACCAGTGGACCCTCCGCAGGCAAGCCGCTGAAGGCACCCTGCCTGCCGGCCTAGCGGCGACCGGCAGAGCACCCCCCACAGTTTGCCGCCCCAGGCACGTGCTTGGAGCGCTGGTGCCTGGAGCCGCCCCTGGCTGGGACTAACAAGGACTGTACTGGGGAAAGGATTGGGCCCAGACTAGAAAGGAGTCTGGTCTGTGAAAGAAGCTTATTGGACCATCTCTGAGTGCAAGGTTTCATCTGTAATCAGTTTCTTACTGTATTAGGCTTAGACTTGTGTGTTTTTGTTTTATTGTGCTTGGTGTTCTGTCTGTTATTACTTGGAACCACTTAAGTCTTACTTTTTATACTTAATAAAATCACTTTTTGCTTATTAATTAACCCAGAGCAAATGATTGATACCTGGGGGAGCAAGCAGCTATGCATATCTCTCTAAGTGTTACAGAGGGTGAACAATTTATGAGTTTACCCTGTATAAGCTTTATACAGAGTAAAATGGAGTTATTTGGGGTTTGGATCCATTGGGAACTGGGTGTCTGGGTGCTAGAGACAGGAAGACTTCTTAAACTGTTTCAGTTAATTCTGCAGCTTTAGGGTATGTGGGTCAGACCCTGAGTCTGTGTTGCAGCCGACTGGTGTGTCTGGCTCAACAGGGCAGAGTTCCGAAGTCCCAAGCTGCCAGGGAAAACAGGCTCAGAGGTAGTCTCAGCACCTCAGGCAGCAGTCCGGGGCGGGGGGAGGGGTGTCTCTGTGACCCAAACCAGTCACAAAGGGACATCCTGGCCCCCTGGGGCGTGGCTTGGGAGAGGGGAGATCCTGGCCCCTGGGGATTGGAGAGTGGCGGGGGAGATCCCGGCCCCCTGGGGCTTGGGAGAGGGGAGATCCTGGCCCTCTGGGGCTTGGGGAGTGGCTTGGGAGAGGGGAGATCCCGGCCCCCTGGGGCTTGGGTTGCGGCAGGGGAAAGCGGAGATCCCGGGCCCCTGGGGCTTGGGGAGCAGCACTAGCGCTGCTCCGGCACTGACGGGCTGGGATCCCGGGAGGAGTCGAGGGCGCTGGCGGCCAGCCCGTCCCTCCTGGGCGGAGCTGTTCTCCCCCGCTGCAGACTGTGGGCGCCCGGGAGCCAGCTTGGAGCGAGCCGGCCGCGGAGCATGGAGCGGGCAGCGCCCTGAGCCCCTTCCCCGGCGGCAGCATGAGCTTTTCGCGGCCCCTGCGGCGCTCCGTGAGCCTGAGCCAAGGCCGGACCCTGCGGCTGGTGGTGCTGGGACAGGGCGCCGTGGGCAAAACAGGTAGGGACCCTGCCCGCCGTGCGCCCGGGGGCCTCTGACCCCCCGCCAGGAAACTGCCCCGCTTCCTCCCGAGAAGCAGGCGGGGGAGGCTGCCGGTGTCCAGCCGCGAGCGCCCCGCTTGCGAGGCTGCATGGACCGAGATGCTGGACGCGGGCTTTAGATCAGCGCCCCCGGGGGCCCTGAGGAGTCAGGCTCCCCCTGGCGCCCCAGCAGGGAGTCCCCCAGCCCTGGTGCTGTCAGGTTTGCCAAGTGGGGTGCACTTTGTAACCCCACCCTTCCCGCTAAAGCCCCAGCCCAGCAGGTGTGTTATGGGCTTCTCCTGCAGACACGTGCGCTGGGGGCGTGAATAGATCACTTCCCCCACGCCTGAAATGTTGCTTCCCATTGCCGTTCCGAAACAGGAAAAGAAACGGGCTCGGTAAGGGGCCAGGCAGGCAGTCCCGGCTTCTAAAATCCGCCTTTACAAAGGACAGTGGACTGGAGATTGCGGGACTGGAGGCAATAAACACAAGAGTTCTCATAGGTGGAGGTACTGAGCTTCCACTGACTCCAGATGGAGTTGCGGGGGGCTCAGTGCTTCTGGGAATCGCATCTAAAGGATTTTTGGCTCATGTCACCACCCGCTTGCAGAAATGATCCTTGTAGATCAACTGGGCTTAGACTTTTCAGTCAGAGTCCTCTCTCTTCTAACCATATGAAAGATAATATTTTGGGGAAAACAATGTAAATGCCAGGTTTAAACTCCATCAGTTACTGTGAATTTCCTGTCTGTATTTAGTAAATTGAAGCAAGCAAGCCATTAACATCCTTTAGTTATAAGTTTGGAGGGGGTGGAGGTTAAAAGTTGAATGACTTTCACTGCACTTTTAAGTGCCTTTTTTAAAGCTGAAGTTTGGGTAGGTTTGTGAACTGAAAGGCTGTGTGGTCTAGTAGATAGAGCACTGGTCTGGGAGTCAGGGAGCTGGGTTCTTCTAGTCCTTGTTCTATCACTGAAAGGTTATGACTTTAAACAAGTCACTTGCTTTCCCCCACCCCCATCTGTCTGTCTTGTCTGTTTAGATTGTAAACTATTTTTTGGAGGGGGGGCATTTTCTACTATGTGTTTGTACAGCACCTAGCACAATGGGCTGAGAACCTGTAGAGCAAGGGTGGGCAAACTTTTTGGCCCAAGGGCCACAATGGGGAGTAGAAATTGTATGGCGGGCCTTGAATGCTCACAAAATTGGGGTTGGGGTACGGGAGGAGATGCGAGCTCTGGGGTGGGCCTGAGGATGAGAGGTTTGGGGTGCAGGAAGGTGCTCTGTGCTGCAATCAAGGGGTCTGGAGAGAAGAAGGGGGATCGGGGCAGGGGGTTGGGGCATGGAAGGGGCTCAGGGGTACAGCCTCCGGGTGGCACTTACCTCAAGCAGCTCCCAGAAGCAGCAGCATGTTGCCCCTCTGACTCCTATGCTGAGGGGCAGACAGGCGACTCTGCATGCTGCCTCATCTGCAGGGACTGCCCCTGCATCTCCCATTGGCGCTCCGGAGGAGGCCATTGAAGCGCTTGGGAGCTGGAATGGGGTAATGCCGTGGCTTGCAGGAGCCATGTGGTGCAGCCCTTGACCCTGCGCCCTGGCCGGAGCACTGGAGTGGGGCCAACCTGCTGGTGCAGCCCCTGACCCAGCACCCAGGCCAGAGCAGGGCTACCTGCATCATCTGGCCCCCGACCCAGTGCCCCAGCCAGAGCAGGGCTGAGCTGCATGGTGTGGGTGGTGGGCCAGCTTAAAACAGCTCGTGGGTCGGATCTGGCCCATGGGCTGTAGTTTGCCCACCCCTGCTGTAGGAGCTTCTGTAATACGACTAATAATGGGAGATATAAGTTTACTCTGTTACAGTCATACTTTATCTCTGTTACTAGGGGTCAGTGGTGTTGGCAGTTGAAATGCAAATTTCCACAGTAAACTCCGAAAAAGTATTGTGGTAATTTTGGAGTGGGGGAGAGAGATGGTAAGTTATAAAGACCACTTCCCCCCATTTATTTGCCTATTCCAGAAATACTCTACAGATATGGTATCCCTGTCTGGTTCACAACACAGACTTTGCTTTGGCTGCAGATGTTCTGTTAGTTGTACATTTCCACTGAATGTATTTCTTTGTAAACTGGTGAATTCCTTTCATGTCAATGAAAAATCACACTTTTTGGTTGTTTAAAAGGAAATGAAATAAACTTAGGTTTATGATTTTTTTTTAATTCAAGCCCAGGCTCTAGGGGCTATGGAAAGAGAATTAAAAATGCAATCCAACTAAGGCAAGAAACAAAAACCCAATAGGTTTCAGAGTAGCAGCTGTGTTAGTCTGTATCCGCAAAAAGAACAGGAGTATTTGTGGCACCTTAGAGAGTAACAAACTTATTTGAGCATAAGCTGTCGTGGGCTACAGCCCACTTCATCGGATGCATGCAGTGGAAAATACAGTAGGAAGATATATATATATAATGTCTTCCTGCTGTATATATATATATATATATCTTCCTTCTGTATATACATATACATACACACAGAGAACATGAAACAATGGGAGTTACCATATACTCTTGTTAGAGCGTGTATGGTAACACTTGTTTCATGTTGTGTGTGTGTGTGTGTACATATATATCTTCCTACTGTATTTTCCACTGCATGCATCCGATGCAGTGGGCTGTAGCCCACAAAAGCTTATGCTCAAATAAATTTGTTAGTCTCTAAAAAACCCAACAGTGGTTGCAAAACAACAGCCTTTCTCCACAGAAAAGGCAAATCACACCACCTCCATTTCAGCTCCTGTAAAATCCTAACCTCTCCCACCACATAAATACTCACACCCATACACCTTCCTAGATAGACTGATTTTGCAGCAGGTTTCAAAAGTCAACACCATAGGCTATTTTAGACCAGGGGAAGGAATGAATACCAAAGTGGAGGGACCCTCTCATAGGAAAACATCATTGAATATCAGGGTTGGAAGGGACCTCAGGAGGTCATCTAGTCCAACCCCCACTCAAAGGGGGACTAATCCCCAGACAAATTTTTGCCCCAGATCCCTATAATGGCCCCCTCAAAGACTGAGCTCTCAGCTCTGGGTTTAGCAAGCCAATGCTCAACCCACTGAGCTATCCCTCCCCCCTGCAGCAGCAGCAGCAGCAGCAGCAGCATCCTAGTATGGGGTACAGTTGCAACAAAGACAGCACCCTGAATATGTCTCTGATATGGGTGTGTTAAGTGTCAAAATCCCTGAACTCCCAAGTTTCATGTGGGCAGAGCCTGCTGGGACTCCACATAGGTGCAGGGATCCTCCCACGCCCAGCTGCTTGTAGAATCAGGACCTACATGTGGTATCCTGGCCAGGCTTGAGTAATTGGAAGTGGGAAGAACAGATGGAACAGTAAATGATACAGTCACAAGAACTGTGTTTCATGCAGAAGAATGCTGGTATGAAAACCCTGCAGACCAACAGCTAGTCAATATCATAACCTCAAAGCTGAACGTATATGGTTCTCACATGCATTTTAATAGCTCATCAACCATAACATATGAGAAAAGCATTGCAGAGAGAACACGTTTTGATTAACCAGATGCCGGGGAATTTCAGGCCACCCCTTATTAGAATTAAGGTGGTGGTTCCCATTTTCCATTTTCATTGATCCTAGAAAGAATTATTTTCATCTATAAAATGACTGTGGAGTTTTATTTTTTGTTTGTTTATTTTAAAAGATCAAAGTGGACTAATGCACTTGAAAGGTTAATGGCTTTTGGGCTTGTCTGGAATGAGGATTTGCCCTGATTGCAGCCATCACTGGTCAGCCACCTGTCTAGCAGCGGCGGTGCAAACCAAGATTTTGTCTACACTGCAGCTGAGAGTGAGCCTCTCAGCCTGAGTATACAGGCTTGAGGCTTGCGCAAACATGGTAAAATAGCTGTGTGGAGGTTGTGGCATTGGCAGAGGCTTAGGCTAACTATCCGAGCTTGGACCCACACTGCCTCTGGGGCCAAGGCCTGGTGACTAGTGCAGGCATCTGCTGGTGCTGCAGTGTCCACATTGCTTTTTCTAGCATGCTTGTGCGAGGCTCACTAACACAAGCCTGTCTGCCCAGGTGAGGAGACTTGCTCACAGCTGCAGTGTAGACGTACCTTTCCATTGCAGACAGCCAGTGCTGTGCCTATAAACCACGATTTGCAGTGATGCCGCTTAGCTCAGTTTCAAGTAGGGCGTGAACTGCATTGGTGCAAACTATTGCTTCTAGTGGCTTTGCATGTTTACATTATGGCTCTGCGTCAGTTCAGCTGCACCAGTGGTTGAAATTGCCTATGAAGTCTAGACTTCACTCCCGGTGCTTTTGTCTGTACACTGTGCTATTGCCATGGCATGTTAAAATAAGTCAGTCTCCACAATGACACTAACATCTGGATTACTTTTTGGCTTTAAAATACAGATCATGAGAGTGAGTAATTAGCTGGGTAGCATCCCTAGAGACTGTAGGCATGGGGGTGAGGGGAGAAGTGTCTCCCATTGCTTGCCTTTTGAAACATTGCTTGGACAAAGCCAAATCTTAGAAGTCTGATGGAATTTCACACTTATTGGAAGGTGAATTCTGGTGCTTGATTCATACTTGGGACCATGCCGTTGTTCAACTCTCAGCTTTCACAGTTCCAGTATATTAGCAGAACTCCACAGTTATATTTATGTCCCAGTGGTCACCAACAAGTAAGATGACCTACTGCCCTGTGTTTGGGGCTTAAGACATGGAAATGTTTGACAGCTCAGGTAGACTATTTATTATTTATTTGCTTTTGTATTACAGAGGCATTTTGAGGGCCCAGCTGAGATCTAGGCCTCATTTTGCTAGGCTCTGTACTGACAGACTGTCCATGCCCTGAATATTTTATAATCTAAAAATGGGCAAGACAGACAAAAGAAATATTGTCCTCATTTTGCAGTTAAGGAACTGAGGCACAGACTCAGTGACTTGCCCTAGGTCCCAGAGGAAGTATATAGCCACGCTTGGATTTGAACCCAGGGCTCTGAGTCCCATGCTTTCCGCTCTTGTTTTGATTTAAACGTTCCCCTGGATTGTTTTTAACCTGCACATTGGCGCACTGTGTTAGTGCATGAAAACCAGAGTGAGTAGTTTTCGTTATCCAAACTGAAAAAGATGTAAAAGCTAAACAGGCACCACAAATGAGGAAAAATGAATTCCAGAGACAAGGTGGGTGAAGCAATATCTTTTATTGCACCAGCTTCTGTTAGTGAACAAGATGACTTTTCAAGCTGCACAGAGCTCTTCATCGCCCCTATATAGCTCAAAAGCTTGTCTCGTTCGCCAGCAGAAACTGGTCCAATAAAAGATATGACCTCACCCACCACATCTCTCATGTCCTGGGATCAACATGGCTACAACGCTGCAAATGAAAAATGAATTCGTTTTTTTCCTTAAATCCCCTTGGTTTCAATCATCTGAAGTGCTGCTAGGATCAGCTCTGCTCCAGGTCTCCCCTCTTGCAGTCTGATTTGTAACCTGACAGCATTGTCCTGTTAATGATTCTTTTGGAATCACACAGTTAAAGTAGAGGTCAGGTTTAGAGAGGTATCAGGGACACTCTCTGTGAATCCCTTCCACATGCAGTAGCAATTAAAATCTTGAGAGATGGCGAAAGGTACATTTGCAGAAGGAAAGTGACTCACTCCTTGAAAATAATTTAACTCCCAATCCTTTGATGTGGTTGACTGGAAATCCTCAACAGGTGTCAGTGCTAGCAGCAAAACACTGTGACCTGGACAAAATCATGGTCAAAGCCATTGCAGGAAGGGTGGCAGGGACCAGCTGCATCTGGATCTGACTAGCATCAACGTTGAGCAGCTTTGGTTCAGGCTTATCTGTAGTTTAGAGGTTTGGATATTGAACGACATAAGTCACCTGTAAAAACTTATAAATCCAGAATATCTAAATCCTTTAATGTGTGTTTGCTTCCTCCTCTCCCCCCGTTGCGTATCTTCTGCTGTCTAATTTTGACACTAGCCAGTGTAATCACAGTCATATTTCACATGAAGGTTCTGTTTGTAAAGGATTCATAAGTGATTAAGAGATGTCAGGAGTATGTTGCAGCAGACTTGAGTAATGTGATATAAAGAGCGATATGCACATTGGTAGGTGGCATTATAGATGGTTGTAAAGTGTCATTACAAGCAACCTATTGGTCTCTATAGCAATCAGTTAACGATTTATTAAAACATCTGTGAATAATTTATTAACCATTTATAAATGGAACTTTAATATAAAGTGTGACCATGCCCACTTATTAAATCCCCCTCTCTGAAAGGTCACTTATGTACAAGATGAACAAAAAAGGTCTTAACGTTGTCACGCCTCTCTGCCCTCATCCACTTCTGTTGTGCTCTTGTGCTCAAGCCAATTTTTAATCAATTTAATTGGTTCTCCGTCTTAATAAAGTACTGTGTGTTGCAGCTTTGGGAGACTGCCGAGAGCGTGCTACAGTATCAGGTGCTTCCTAGGAATCAGGTTTGATTTGTTCCGCTGTCTCACCCTTTCTCTGACAAATCAATAATGTCCTTAACAATGAAGATAAATACCCGCTGCAGGATCCAGCTCTGAGTGAGCCCTGTTGGGCAGTTTTATTAAGCTACAGTGTATTTCTGCGTATTGTGTCTCTCGTCAATAATTACAACACAGGGAAAATGATACTAGAGACGTGTAAGACACCTTGGATTTTTCCTCATAATATTTAATAAATAATAGAGAGTCATCGTGGCAGATAACTTTTCTGGGGACTCCATAAACTTGTGTTGTTAAAATGATTAAAAATCTGTATCAGAACACTTACTGCAAAGTAAAGATATACCAGGGACTAACAGGCTGGTTTACAGTTCCCGCTGGTGTAAGGCGACATTGCATCTTATCTACCATTTGGTCGGTGGTCACTATTGATTTTGTGATGTGATAGACTCTCAGTATGGAAGCAGGCATTGCACAGATAGGTGGTGAGATTTGAGTTGTAGACTTGGCAGATTGTATCTGTCTTATAAATAAAATAATTGAAGATATGCAGCAAATAGGATTGCCACCTGTCCAGGCTTTCCCAGAATCGTCCCTCTTTTGAGGTTGTTTTCCCAGGAAATCTATAAGTTGTGTTGTCACTTCTCCCAGTTTTTCCAGGATTGTCCCAAATTATTTCATCCAGGACGGTTACCTCAAATTAGGATGTCCCGCTTTTTTGTGGAAGGTGGAAACCCTAATAACAAAATAGAAATGATCTTGCAAATTCTGCCAAGAAAATGCATCTTATCAAGAAATGAAAGACAGATATTATGAAAATTAATTTACCTATTTTATCTGCTTGGAAAACTGTTAAGAAATGTCCTTATCTGGGTAGCCTGATACACAATACTGGTGATTGTGTTTGATGTAAAGTCCAGAACAGGTAAAGCAAGTACTATATTTCAAAAATTCCCTATAGTATGGAAGTCCAGTGTGATTTGCAAAAATAATTAACTAAGATCTTTAGAAGCAACTTCCTAAGTGTCCTGATATATGGACTAGGGTCCTGGAAAAATAATAGGTCCATCCAATGAAAATGAACAACTTTTAATGCAGGTGTCAGCATAGAATATTCAAAATAAAATGGACTGATAGAACACCAGGGTTGGAAGGGACCTCAGGAGATCATCTAGTCCAACCCCCTGCTCAAAGCAGGACCAATCCTTACCTAAGTCTCCCCCTTAAGGGCTGAACTCACAACCCTGAGTTTAGGCCAATGCTCAAACCCCTGAGATATGACACAGGCTTGGCTACAGGAACACTCGATTGATTTGCAGCCCAGGTTGCCATGAATGTTGCGCTAACTGGCTGCGCACTGTGTCCATGTACACCTTGCTGCTGCACATTAAAAATTCCCTTCTCCAGCGGTCTCAGCAAAAGGTTGCGAACCACTGCTCTGGTGCACTTTATTGTTTCAGAGCAGGAGTCCATTTCTCATCCCCGGACAAAGTGAAACCCTTTTCCCTCCCAAGAGCTCCAGCAAGGCTCTTTCCTTATCAGCTGGAATGTTGTTGGTGTTCTGAGCGCGGTGTGATGTGTGTCCAACACTCTTGTTCCATTGAAACCAATGGGAGTGGTGCCATTTAATAGTATGGGAGCAGGAACAGACCCTTATTTCTCTCTGAATCCAGACAAGGTAGAATCAGGGCCCTTTGAAAATCCTTTTTGTGTTTGCTCAGTCACTTCCCAGCCTCATTGTTCTTTCTGGTTCAGTGACCATGATTCCCGCGGCTCTTTCACAGTGGGAAATCTGTCTGACTGTATTCCCTAATGGCTGGAGCACACAGTTTCTGCTCCATCCATGCTTTAACCACCGCCTTCTTTCACCAGCAAGACCCCACCCACTTCCTCTGCATGGCTGCCTGGGTCCATGACACCACCTACGTTCTTGATCTTAATCCCCTGGTAATTATCCTTTCCCAGATAGAGCGAGTCTCTAGTGTCTCACTTAACTTTCTATACCTTCTGCCTCTGGCTGTCTGTGTTTCTCTGCTGAATTCTCTGTATTTGTATGGCTAGTAGTAAGTCAATACTTCTTGAAGCTCCACTTTGTGCGCCCCTCCGTCATTACCCATAAAGCATACAACCACGATCATTTCTTCCCCATGGGTATGTGCTTTGCTAAGTTCTTGTGTATAATGTGGCATGTAGATCCCTCCTCCCCTGCCCTCTCAGTGATTTCCAGCTCTTGACAGAAGGGAAGCCCTCCACCTTGCATCACATCATCTCTCCACCCTGATGATGATCAGGTTTCTATTCTATCTGCTCTTCTGTTCCCTGCTAAACAATGAACCAGTGAACCTCTCCTTTCTGTTCTTGGCCTCCCCTATGGAGTATTCAACTGATTTCTTTAACCTTACCCACCACCAACAGCTTTCCGCTATCAGCGTGAACCCTGACCTCATCTTGTTGCATCCTTAGTAAGGCATTTCTGGAACTTCACTAATTACCACCTGGCTGTGTCTCTGAAATACCTCCTTCCCAGCACTTTGAACTTGTCCTCAACCTCTCCATTACCATGGATAAGCTGTCAAAGCAGGATCTCCTCTGTATTCCAGAACAGGACTCCAGAGCAGCTGAAATAGAGCCAACCCAGAGTCCAGCCCCAGTGCATGCTAGGACAGGGCCATATGGGACTTTGAAGCTTTTGTGTAGAGTTTCAGCCAAGCTGGAGGTGTTCAGTAAACTGCTCGTTCTTTATCTTGATACTCAGCCTTGATGTATTAACTTTTAATGTTTCTGGTAACCTGGCACACAGCCATTAGTTTGACTATAATCTGTGATTAGCTCACACCTTGTCTTCCCTCATCAGAGCTTTGCTCTCGGTGATCTGATGTCCTGCACCTGGAAAACTCTTGCATTTGAATTCATGACAACACACCCCTTCCCTCCCATCTGCAAACCAATCCCTAAGAACCTCCTCTCCTGTTCTCTGAGATTTCTGGGGAGCCGTTTGTGAACGTGGGCTGGTTCCTCTTTACTCATCACTGCATTTATCAGGCACCCTGGAACTAGTAAAATAGAGATTCAGTGTAAAAGCTGTCTAGCTAGAGCTCCCTTGGAGTCACTGGGAACTATGCTGAGTGCTTCTGAAAATCCCACCCTAAATGGGCTTTTTTTCTACTATACCCTTAATGACCCCTAGTCTAGCTGCCCACTGTACCCCCTTTTTTACTCTAGGCATAGATGCTCACCTTCCCATCACATGGAAGAGTGATTGCCACCTGCTGACTGTTTGATGCACTCAGTCAAGTTCCTAGTAGCCAGGAATCAGCATTGCAGTAGAAACACTGAGACGATAGACATCTCTTGAGTGTCCATGTCCAGTCAACCTTTGGACTCTATAGTAAACTGCGCTCTCACAGCTTATCCTTCAAGGTCCGGGAAGAGGAACATTGGAAGGATGGGGTGGAGAAGCTTGTTCAGTTGTTGCCCCTGCCCCCGTTCTATGGTGAAAGGCAGAGTTTGACACTTCAGCACTGCAATCGCTCACTTTTTACAGAGAGCCTTTCCTCCTTCCTGAATGCTCATGGACTGTAGCCAACTGAGCCTCCACACTCCGTGTAAGCAGGTGAGCAAGAGTCTGGTTCTCCCCACCACTGGAGAGGGCATTTCTCTAGGAATCTCCAGAGGACATCTGCCTCACCCAGAGACTAACCTTGTCACCTAGTAACCCATTGCAGCCAACTCTGAAGAGGCATTTATTTAGTTCCCAGCCCGCTGTACTTCACCTTTACAAGCCTGTTATTTCACTTGGGTGGCCTTCCTCGAGGATTGTTCTTTTCTCAAGGCTGTTTTGGGGTTAGTCTGGCTTGCTCAGAGTGAATGTGGAAGATATGACACAAACCAGTACTTTTCCATGGCTGGGGAAGGGAGAAAGGGGCATATCCAATGCTTAATTTGAGCCAGGGCTTGTCAGGGCTGAACCCTGGCATGTCTGGGCTTGGCAGTTCATAGCCAGGCACCTTCGGGCTTGCTGCGTCAGTTATGAACATAAAAAAATTGCTTGAGCCCTGGCACCTCTTTCATTACAAATTAAGCACTAGGCAGATGCAGTGTTGGGATGGAACTACTGGCCCAGTGCTCCAGCATTAGGCTTTGTCCTGGTTCAATTGAGCATTACATTGGACACAAAGGATTTGGGCCTCCTGCCCCTCTATTGCAGGGAGATTGGATGCTTGGATAGAATGGTTTAATTGTGTACATTCCTCTTCTGTGGCTGTTCCCACCCAACGCCCTTAACTGAACGATTTGATCTGTTACTGCTTCCGGCCCTGCCTGATTGGGAAATACAAAAGGGGAAAAAAGACATTTTCACAGCCACCATCCAGTTATTTATGAAGGGCTAAAGCAAACTCCCCTGGGGGCCTCGGCCCAGGTATGCCTACAGCAAGCCTCCCAGCCTGGGTCCACAGGCTCGGGCTAGCGGTGCAGGGGTTAGTGTTCTAAAGAAGACTGTGCAGATAGTGCTTTGACATTGCAGCTCGCGCCGGAGCTTGGCCTCCGAAGCCTAGGTAGGGAAGGGTCACGCTAAAGCAACATCCCTTCCCTGTGCTGGGGATAGACATTCCCAGGCATAAATGCAGCATGTGGCATGTGAGGGGTAAGTGACAGCAAACAAAGTGAGGAGAAAGGGTCTGGGCTACATTTCAAGTTATTCCTTGTATTGACCCTTCTGTCTTGCTCTTCCCCACTCTCCACTACGTTCTCAAACGTAAATATTCTTTAATAGTCTTTTTGTTGTACGTCTCATTTTAAAAGGATATTGCCGAGTATAGGTAGAACCTAGCTTTGAACTATCTTCCCCCCCCTTCGTTTGCCAAGCTCCTCTAATTTATTATATAAAATACAAATGTGGTGTTGCTGTCTCATTTTACAACTATTATGGTGCTGAGCCCTTGACCTATTGAATGTGAATATAGAAGCTGATACAACTTGCATTTGATATATTTAACTTGAGAATAAAACATTCAATAAACAGTATTGGAAATTCATCAGATTGCTTCAGGAAGGGCGGGATATCTGCACAGTTATGTCATCTAGGCTGATGTGATACATCAAGATCCCTCTGTCCTGCCAAAGCATGCGCACGTGCTGAACTTCATGCGCCGTAAATAGCCCCACTGAAGTCACTTGGGCTACTCGCTGTGCATAAAGTTATACACATGCAGGATCGGAGCCACAAAGCACTGTTTGCAAGTATCACACATACAGAAAAGCATATTGGATTGTGATGACCTGTATTTTAGAGTGCTCACCAGAATAGTCTCTGACTGCTTCTACATTATATGCTCTTGTTCAGTCGCAAAGTATAAGATTCAGGGCAGGAGTTTTTGTGTGAAACTCTGTGTTATGTAAGAGATCAACTAGATTGCTCGTAATGGTCTGTTCTGGTCTTAAAAATCTGTGGGTGAAAACCTCTCTCCATTGAAATCAATGTGTCTCCTCAGGATTAGTTATAAAATGTTATTTTAAAATGTGACTTGCACTGTTGGACAGGGTGTTGAAATAGGAAGTGTGTGAAAAAGCTCTGGGTCTCCATGATCTCTCTGCTCTTAGGGAACTTGTCAAATGCCACTGGACTGCTGTATATTGACTCAGGTTCATTTTCTGTTGATATTGCTTCTGGGTGTGAGGGAAATATTTGTGCACAAATGCAAGGGTTAAGAGAAGCACTAAGAAGCACCCCTAAAAATACATTTCTGACTGAAAGGATTGCCCAGGGTGTAAATTAGGCCAGAATTTAGTCCATCTGTGTCGCTGTGTGGTTAGATACTTTCAATAGATTTTAAGGCCAGAAAAGACCGTTATGATCATCCAGTCTGACTTTCTGAATTGCACAAGCTATGGAATTCTACCCAGGGACTCCTGCATTCAGCCCAGCAAGCTGCGATTGAACTAGAGCATATCCTTTAGAAAGACATCTGACCTCTGCTCTGGGGATCTGTGTTTGTAAAGCGGCTCCTGTATAAAAACAACTTTGGGCAGTGCCGACTCAGTTCTCATCTACCACTCAGGAGAACAGACTGTTGGCTACATTGTGAACTTCTCTGCTGGAAGCAGCTAGGCTATCACTTAGTTCTAGTTAGTTCCTGTGGTAACCAGGGTGCAGAGAGGCCCAGTCAGGCCATCTCTGTTCTTCTGTTCACACACTGGCAAGTCCCGTCTTTGGATTTTGGCAGAGAACTGCTTGCTGGTCAATGTAAAGTTACCCTCAGATCCTTTCCAATCTATCTACTGTAAGTCTTCCAGTTTTCAGCCTTCAAACTCTCAGCATACTGGAAATAAGTCTTGGCCAATCTGCCATTTTAATATGCTCTCCCCTGCCCCATAGCTTTTCAGGTGGCAGCGTTGCCAGGTGCGGGAGAGAGACTTTGTGTTCTACTTGTTTGTTACACAATCAGGGCCGGCGCTTTCATTTAGGCGACTTAGGCAGTCGCCTAGGGTGCCAGCATTATGGGGGTGGGGGGCGGCAGGCGGCTCGGGTGGAGCTGCTGCAGTCGTGCCTGCGGACGGTCCGCTGGTCCCATGGCTCGGGTGGACCTGCCGCAGCTCCACCAGAGCCGCGAACCAGCGGACCCTCCGCGGGAATGCCTGCGGCAGCTCCACTGAAGCCGCGAGACCCGCGCGTGGGGCGGCGAAATGGCCTGGCACCTAGGGCGCCAGAAACCCTGGCACCGGTCCTGTACACAATGTTTATTGATGTTCGTGGTTACTCTTTGGAGTAGCTTCTTCAGAGATCCTGACTGACTCACAACCTAGATACTAGTATACCTGATTGAGATCAAAAACCTCCTCCCACTGCCTGTGCTGAGCCCAGCAGGGCATGCCTCCATCAGCCTTTGCTCAGGATTGGAGGATGTCCTCACTCCAGAGAGGAGCAAACTCATCAGAGCCCTCCTGTCTCAGTTAATCAGTGTTTTACTCAGTTTGCTTTGTTGATCACAACTGACTTTCAAGGGGGGGTTGTTTTGTTTTTCTCCAATGCAGCTCTAACTGTGAGATTCATCACCAAGAGATTCATTGGGGATTATGACCCTACTCTAGGTAAGCAAGTATTTAATATTATTATTATTATTATTTTATTATTTTATTATTTTATTACTATGATTATTAACATTATTATTTGTGTTATGGTGGGGCTGAGGGACTCCATCGCGCTAGGTGCTGTACAAAGAATAGTAACTGCTCTATTAAATATAGGCTTAGTAATCCGGAAGCAGTTTGGCCTCGGGGTTGCTTTTTGGGGAGAGAGGCTTTCAGCTCACGGACCCAAAAGGGCCGAGTGATATCCAATGCCCTCGTATTTGGGTGTGTTCAGTCTGAGCACCCTCCTTCTGAAAATCAGGCCCACTGAATGGTGTGTCAGGTTGGGCATCCAAAAACTGCTAGTCACTGTAAATATAAGTCATTATGTTGAGTACATGTTATTCACTGGATGGTGTTTTCATGTTCAAGCGCAGGGGTTTTGGTGGGTGGGGGGTGTCCTGGGAATTTCTCAGCCTTGTTGCATTTCATTGAAGAAATGGGTGATCCCTAGTGGAAAACTCAGATCAAACAACCCTGCTAATTCCCTGTCCATCTTGTACTTTCTTGAGTTTGCTTCCCACATTTGTTAGGACTAGATATGCTTAGTACAAAAGTAAATTTGTTTTCCTTTGAGAGTTCCTCTCTGCCTGCTGCTTATTCCCTCACTTGGAGTTGGTCTCTGTAATGCTACCAAATATTTAAACAGTGATGTAAATATACCTGGTGCTGCAGAGAACGTGGCTGGTTCCCTGCCCCAAAGAGCTTACAGTCCAAATGAGACAGGTGAAATGGGGCAGGAGAGGGTCAGTGTGCCTAAAAGTCTGACTTAGAGAAAGGAATAGGGGAGAAAGGGAAATGAGGAGGACTGGGAAGAACACAGGAATCTAGGGGGATTGAGAGCAGAGGTGTAAGTGGGGGTGAGATTTAACAGCTTAAAGGTGAGGATGAAGTGGAGTTTTGTGCAGAACCAACGGAGGGATTCAGGGACAGGAGCAGGTGGGCTGGGAGGGAAGATGGCTTTAGCAGCTGTGTGAACAGACTTGGGCAGCCAGAGGAAAAGGTTACAGGGTCAAAGACTCAACAGCTGCGATGTCAGAAACCAGAAAATGACACCAACAAATGGGAAATAAAGCTCAGCCTTGATAGCACTTGACAGACATTAATTAATGTCTACAACACCCTGTCACAAGGTGCGTAGGCAAGTATTATCCCAATGATCAATGGCAGAAGCAGGAATAGCATTCAAAGCCAAGATTTTCAAAACTTGGTGCCTAAAGGTAGACCCCTAACTCTGTAATCTCCTAAATAAGAGCCTGGTTTTCAAAAGTCCCAAATATCCAGCAGCTCCCATGACACTTGTGTTCCTGAGTCCACCCTGTGATCCATCCACTGGACCATGCTGTCTCTTGGAATCAGAAGCAAGAAGATATAGACTCTGGAGGGGCAAAGATCCTGTTTTCATATACACATTTCTATTAATAAAGAATGGGGAAGAGAAATCCTGGAGAGCTCTCTCTCTCTTTGCAGAGTTGTTGCTAAGCAGGATGTTGTGGGATTTATTTCCTGGAGATGTTAGTGAGGCTTTAAACATTTCACTCCATATTTTATGTTGAAAAAGCAGTAGAGATACAAGCATCAGTGCAACTTTTATCTCTTGTTTAGAAAAGCAAGATCTCCTCTTATCCTATTTGTGTGTAATATGAGCCAGAATGTAGGCAAGCTAGAGGGTGTGGATTAGCAGCGCCAGTGGGGCTGAACAGCAGTATTAAAATAAATTATTTTTAAATATAGCTTGAAAGGACTCATAGCTTTTAAGTCCCTCTTCGTTGGCAATGAAATCACCCTCATTCTCTTCCTATCCCTTTTGTTACTAGCAGTCTGCAGCCACTGATCGCTGCTGTCTCTCCCACCCTTGCACTGCCAACAGCACAAAGGCTGCTAGTGTGGCTTGGATTTTTTTGTTTTTTTTCCCTTTACTTCCTTGTCTTTGTCCCTGGCTCAGTGGCCTTGCATATGAGGCCAGGGCCACATGTGGGGCTAGTTTGGGGCAGATGGGATCCATCTGCAGAGGACTTAGAAGAACCACAGGAATCTCACGTGGATGGTTCAACTTTCCATTTGTTGAAAATGGAAAAAACTTCAGTGCAGATAGCTCTCCCACTGCCATCCCAAGATGCACCGATCCTTGCAGAAAAATTACCCAGAATGCAACACACCAGGGAGCAGTGCTGGGAACTCTGGGACTTATACCCAAAAGGTGGCCGATCACAACCAATACAAAACAGTGCCACTGTGGATATAAGGCAAAACCATCCAACAGTGTTTCATTTACAATGTAGACAAACACAATAGGAGTTAGATCAAGTTGGATTATAGACACACATTGATATTACTCTCTAATGTAGTCAGGGCTTTTGGAGGGAAGGGCATTGACAGGTGGACATAAAGGAATGAGATTTGAATGAGATGCTTCTGTGCTCCCATGGCTGTTACTGAAGATACTTGTGTTTGTTGAATAAGGGCTTTTCTCCCTTAAGTGCCAGGGCTGCTTGATCCTGGAGTGACATCACTGTTCTGTTTGTGTGGCATTATAGTTGGTTGTCACAGAATTAGCTGTGACAACAGAAACCTTGCCTTTTGACTTCCCCGCAGGACGGGGCAAAGGGTTGGGGGCAAAGGTGGGTTGCAAGAGAGAAAACAGTCTTTAAAACACAGATTCTTTGACAAATAGGAAAAGGAGCTAGGAAGTGTTGCCAAAACACATGCAACACAAACAGATTTATGTATAAAAAGATTGTACAGGATATGCAAGTCCCTTCCTCTGACCCAACATGCTCTGTTATCACCTTCTAGATCTCAGACAACAGAGGGATGCCCTTGGGCGAAGATGAACTAATAAGACTTGTCAGAACCTGCTTATGCTAAACTCAGGGGAGGTTTGGGCGTTTGATATGAGAACAATGTGTGGAAGGAAAGATGGCAGCTTTTTGCACTGCTCACTGTGAACTTCTGCGTGTCATGTTTTCTGTAGACGAGAAGATTGCTCTCTGACAGTGTCTCCTTTAAGAGGTCCTGACCCTGTACCCTTTTGAAGTCACCGGCAAAGTCCCCATTAGCTTTGGGGGCACCGAGAGTGGGCTCAGAGTCTGCCTGTTCAGTTTGGTGCATCAGGCAGTTACTGTGTCATGGGCAGGCTGGTGACTCTTTTCAGTGAGCAGAGAATTTCTGAGTCCCCCTTTTGTGTCATCTGTGCCTTCTCATTTAGCTCTTCACCTGACTGTGTGGAGTGGAATCCACCTGTACTCTGTGCAGGGATCAGGGAGTTCTCACGCATCTTTGTTTCCTACAGAAATGATTTACAGACACACGGCTGTCATCGATGGGGAGATGGTGCACTTTGAGATTCTCGACACAGCAGGACAGGTACGGTCATGGTCACTGCTTAATGGACAATTGAAGTCAGAAAATACTAACCAGAAATGGTCCCAAGGGTGGAGCATTGTCTTTTCAGTCTGTGGTGGTGTTGTTGGCCCCATGCGTGCATTAGGACAGAGGGATCGCAGCTGGGAATGTGCTGCAGCTGCTCTGAGAGGTAGTCAGTGCACATCTCTGTGTTACGAGGCTTAACCATGCATCCGACGAAGTGGGTATTCACCCACGAAAGTTCATGCTCCAATATGTCTGTTAGTCTATAAGGTGCCACAGGACTCTTTGCTACT
This sequence comes from Chelonoidis abingdonii, assembly GCF_003597395.2. Lineage (NCBI taxonomy): Eukaryota > Metazoa > Chordata > Testudines > Testudinidae > Chelonoidis > Chelonoidis abingdonii. Next base: position 35,558,330 of record NC_133772.1, read on the forward strand.
TTTACAGATCCAGACTAACATGGCTACCCCTCTGATACTTGAGGCTTAACTAGTTAGTGTTGGCACTTGCTGGATGGTCACTTGAGTGGTCCCAGCAAAGGCCATCTGACAGCAGCAGACCAGGGTGGCAGGGAGGGGCACTGGCCGGAACAGCGTAGGAAGCCAGCGCCAATGGAAGAAGAGATTTGAAAGCAGCACTTATGCCAGACAGAGATCCCAGACTCTCCCCAATGTGTGAAATATTGAATGGTGAGGCTGTGACTCCATCTTGGGGCACAGGGGAGGGATGCGCTGGGGGACTCCAGCTTTGCTTTTGTGCTTTTTGACCTCACCAGAACCCCTTGATGTGATTTCATCCACATAATTCATAGTTTGCCCATTGATTCTCTCTCTCTCTCTTTTCCTTTGCTGTGTACAACAGAGTCCCATTTTATCTGCAGTTTTTGGGAATATCCAATACCCACAGATGAAGAGAAGAGTGATCCCCTGTGCTGAGGGACACGTAACCCCACTTTGGGTAGCCAGAGGCAGGGTACCTAAGACCAGCCTGTCTACATTTACCCAGATATACTTACACAGGTTAAATTCAAGCCAAGGGAGTCACTTTAACCCAACCTCCTGACCCCTATTTTTAACAGCACGCTGTAAATGTACATTGTACTTTACAGAACATACGAGAAGCCCCTGTCCCTGCCAGGCAACAGCTCAGCAGCAGCAGAGGTGGAGTTGAAAGGACAGAGAGGGGGCCCTGTGGCTGGCCAGTGGCAGAAGGCTTCTCTGAATACAGAGCAAAGGAAGTGGGGAAGCCAGAGGATGGGCAAAGGAGACCAAGGAGACAGCAACACTAAGTGATTTTGAGGCGTGCAGAGAGGAAGAGGAAATAGCAGTGGAGCTGTGGGTGGGAGTGAAATTATGCAGGGCCTTGAAGGGGAGGACAAGGACCTTGAACTCAATGTGGTAAAAGGCAGGAAGTCAATGCAGGGGCTGGGGAGGAGGAAGGTGATGTGGTCAGAGCAGTGGGTGAAGAAGGTGGCTTGGAGCCTGACCCAAACTCCCCAGACATGAATGGGAGTCTTTCCAGTGACGTCAGTGGGCTTGGCTCACGCCCTATAGCATCAGTATTGTGGCTAGACTAGGGAGGATGAAAACACAAGCCACGCACAGGGATTGAGGGACCACGTGGCTATGGAGCTAGAGTAAACGCAGCCACAGAGAACACACACAGACTCTTTGATTTGCTAGCAGCAGTGGAGGATTGTTCGTGAGAGGCATGTTGCATTGTGATCATGTTTAGTTATTTCTTGTTAAGATGCCCAGAGGCTTTCTGGCGTGGCTGCCTGTAAATTAGTTATTACTGCACAATGGCCGGCTGCCAATCAGATGTCACACGCTAAGCTGGGTCATACTGGGTCAGTGCTTAGATGGTCATCCTCCAATAACCACTCTGCAAGAGATGGTGTCGGCGGCCCCTTGGCCTTGAATCAGTATTGATACCCCAGAATGGTATTACAGGGTGCTGTGCACTATTGAGTTTTACCATTGACCCCAGTGGGAGCGAAAGCAGGAGGTGGTCCAGTGTTGGTCAAACATTTTGAGCTCATTGCATTAAAAAACTGCCTCGCGAGGTGATGCTGATTTCTGTTCTCCCCACCCAAGGAGGAAGACTCCTTGCAGATCGAGGAGAAGATCAAGTGGGGCGACGGCTTTGCCGTGGTATACTCTGTGACTGACCGGTGCAGTTTCGACGAGGTCATGAGGCTGTGCTTCCTCATCAACCACATCCACTCGAGCCCCAAGCGGAGCGGTGGGAGTGACCAGCCACCCGTGGTGATTGTTGGCAACAAGAAGGACCTGCAGTTTGACCGGATGGTGTCTTGTGAGGATGGTGAGAACCTCTCCAAAGCCCTGAAGCTTCCTTTTTATGAGATCTCCACCAGGGACAGCTATGAAGAGACCGTGGTGGTGTTCAACACCCTGTATAATGAGCTGATGAGACAGGGGCACTTCTCCCCAGGCTCCTTCAAGAGGAGGACCGTGTCTAAGCTGATGGAAAAGATTCCAAAGATGCATGCCAACTCCACCCTGAACTCAGGCGGCCGGAGCCTCAGCTTCAACTCCTTCAGGGACTACATACCGGAGTGAGCCCCCACATGGGCAGGGTGTGGGAGAGAACACTGCCCCGTAGCAGCCTGGATTGGCAATGGACAGGCTGCAGGCTGCTCACCTTCCCAGTCTAGAGAGCACTGTATGTTGCAAGGGTGGGTCCTTTCAAGCATCTGTATTCCAGGAAGGTCACAATGCAGATCTGTGCTGGCTTCCTACAGGGAATTAGCAAGAGGTGTGTGGCTCAGTGGGGTTGGTGCATCAGCCATTCACCTATAAAGCCTAGGGGTTCACTTCCTTGTTTAGATTCAGCAGTGAAAACTCATTTGGGGGGGTCTCCCTCCTCGTCCTCATCCCCATTCTGTGCACATCACAAACTGCCACCGAATTTAACACAATTGGCAGGCTACGCTCAGGAGAGGCTTGGGGTAACTGCAGGCTAGGACTGAGGTGCAGACCTGTGTGGGTGCCCACGCCATGGTTACCAAGGTCTGCTGTAGTGTAAAATGAGATGCATTGGTAGAATTGGCAGGAAGCTTGCACAGCACATGCTGTCATTCTGCCTGGCTATTGATCTCTCCATTCCATGAACACGACATCCACAATTTAGGCCAAATAATGTACATTGGAATTGTCAAAGCAGGTCAGACCAAGGGTCCAGCCAGCCATGTCTGCTATCTCCACCGGTGGCCAACACTGGATGCTTTGGTTACATACAGTTGTTGGTGTATGGATGCCACTAGCCAGGAAAGTAGCCAGATCCTGCTTCGGCAAACTTCTTCAAAGTGTTTCCAGCATTCCCTGCCCCCACCCCATTTCCCACACTTACTTAGGACCTAATTCTGCACCCATCAAAATCAATGGCAAAGTTCTCATTGATAGCAGTGGTGCAGAATGAAGCCCTTAGTGCCTTGGAGGTCACACCACTGTGACCCCACCAGCTCAGTTTGACTCTCAAAGACTTGCACACAAACACTCAGCACTGAATGTTTCACTCCACCTGCAGCCTGCTCAGATCCTCTGAGTGACTACTTTGGTGGGCATGGGGAGCCTACTGACACAGAGTTCAAGTGGCCGTATTGAAAGAGCCTTATTTCTGACTGTTATAAATGTCTTAGATGTATGTCTCTAGCTCAGATGATGGAGAAACTATTAAAGGACCGTGTTTTCCCTCTTACAGCTCTCTAGACTTTTTATTCACTTTTTTACCCTGAGGAAAATAAATCAAGTTGAGAAAAGAAGAACAAAATCTGTGTGAAAAGTGCCTGCCCCCAAATGGATTCAAAATTTAAAGGAGTGCCATCAGTTTGAAATTGAGTTGATTTCAAAATAGAAATTAAAAGCAGTTTGGTGCCCTACCCCTGCCTACCTGTCAATCTGTGTGGTTTTTCAATACTATTTCTCTGTTAGTGTTTGCAATTTTTGTCTTTCTCATAGCTGTCCTGAAAGATTCACAGAAACCGGGGAAACTGACTAGCAGCTATACAGGAAACCAGTGAAATGGACTATGCACAAAGTGAAATAAACTGAGAAGACCAACACTTTCCTGGAATCTCTTTCACTTGAAGTGTTCTTAGGTGTCACTTTTAACAATGACAAGGGACAACTGTGAGACAGAAATGAGATTTTCAAGTTGGCAATATCCCTGTAAGAGTTGCATGATGGGAATCCTGCTGTCGCTCTCCATAGGGCTGGGGGCAAGGCATTCTGATAGTAAGGTGTGTGTGCTACAAAGACACAGACGCAGGGCTGGCTCCAGGCACCAGCTTAGCAAGCAGGTGCTTGGGGCAGCCAATTCAAAGGGGCGGCACTCCATCCAGTGTCGGGGCGGCACATCCGGGTCTTCGGCAGAAATTCGGCAGCAGGGCCCTCATTCCCTCTCTTCCTCTTCGAGCTGCCACCAAAGAGGAAGAGAGGGAGGACCAACCGCCGAACTGCCACAGAAGAAGCGATGCGGTTGAGCTGCTGCCCAAGCGCCGCCACTCGTCTTTTTTTTTTTTTTTTTTTTTTTTTTTTTTGCTGCTTGGGGCAGCAGAAAAGCTGGAGCCCGCCCTGCACAGACAGAAGGAGACTTAATGGCTCAGGGGATTGGAGCCCTTCTAGGATGTTGGTGTGACCTTCCCCTACCTGCCCCCAAGCTGTGATGGGTAGTAACCAAAAGTTTCCATTTGATTATGAGAGGAAGGATGGTCTAGTGGTTAGGGTGCTTGCCTAGGAGACCTAGGTTTAATGCTTTGCTACAGACGACTGCAACTTTAAGCAAAAAGCTTAATCTCTCTGTGCCTCAGTGTCCCACCTGTGAAATGGGAATAATAGCACTTCCCTATCTCGCAAGGGCAATAGGACGTTAAAGGTGGTGAGATGCTCCTATGCCCCAGTCATGAGGGCCATATAAGTAGATAGATTTGCTGGCTATACAGTGGCCTGTTTGAGCTGTTGCAATCCCATGTTACCGACTAATTACTAGTGACACCTCAACTATAGAAAGCGAATGTTCTCTCTGCTTTATTTTTCTGCATTTAAACTATAGCTGTCTCCCTTCCTGTCTGTCAGGCACTGACCGTGCATCTTGTACTACAGAGAAATGTTTAAATGTAAAAGAGAAAACCGCTTACAGTGGCATTGTATTAAAAATATGCCTATTAATCCCAGGTTTTGTGAAACCATTTTTGGTTTAAGCTACTTGAGAAAGTGTACTTTAAATACCACAGTAAATAACATCTTAGGCCAGGAAAGGCAAAGATTTCAGATTTTGCTGTCCTACTTCAGCCTAAAAGATCCAGGCACATTTTAATGTGGGTTGGGTGGGGTTGTATTTTTGTTGTTGTTGTGGTTGCTGCACTCTTTGCTGAATCTATGCATCTTGTGTTCTTTGTCTCACTTTGGGTCCTCCATCTCCTAGGGGACGGACATGCAGGCTTCTTGCACATTCCTAATGAATCTAGCATTTGATTTAAATTTCCATATCACTTCTGATGAACAGAATATTTTTACAGGATCTGCAGCTAATGTCTACAAACCTAGGCCCGTTAAGGGTCTCTGTCAATCCAAGAGGATTTTTCATTTTAAGCACCATCTGTTCCCTTCTGAATTTTCTTAGAAGCCAGTATGTGTATGCTCTCCTCTACTGCCAGTCTCTGTAGAATGCATTTGAGTTACTGCGCATTGCAAAACAAGGAGACTGCATTTCCAGTGAGACCCCGTACTGAAACCTGTGCTAACAATCACCTGGTAACCACACTCATCCATCCTAGGAGCCAGTGAAATATTAATCTCTGTGGGGATTACTCCATCTTAATGGCATTGCTTTATAGCATGGTTGAATAGTGAACAGAACACTAGATGTCTAGTGGAAGAGGTTTCAGTGTATATGAGGAAGACCAAACATCTGGGCTGGTAATTCTAAATGTGGATTAAATGGAGCAGAGAGAGGAATCTGGTGAGGCACAGAAGAACTGATTCTTTGTCTAGTTATTAATTGTCCCATCTTTGTACCAGGTACCAATTCAGATATGCTCACTAGGGAGCGAAATCTGCTGTTGCGGGCTGGGTGGAGAGATCTCTATGGTCACTGCCATGATGTATAGAATTTTTGTATCCTACTGACAAAACTTTCTTCATGAACAAATCCCTCATTAGGGAGCAGCCAGCCATCGACACATGCTCGGCTTCCAGCTAGCAATATCTCTTCCAGTGCCTTCACACATGAGGGCTTTGCAAAACATATTTTGGCTTTCTAAAAAAATCATAGAAATTAGAGAGAGAAACTTCCTTTTGAGTCTCCTTCTCCCTATCCCCCCTGTGAGCATAGGACTGTTCCTTCCAGAATATAGCTTTGCTACGTGTGATGGATTTGCTAAAGATCTGTGATGTAAATAACATGACTTGCATTTCTCTCGAAGAAATAACCCTAGTCGACTGTTGAACTGTACACTAGCTGCATTCCGTTATAATAAAACTCAACTTGAACATCCATGTCTGGTTTGCTGGGTAAAGCTTTGGCCATTGACAGCCTGGGTTCTATCCTCTGCAAGGGAAGGGCTTTACTTTCTCTCAGCAGCAGGCATGCAATGTTCTTTGCTGTCCCTATCCAGGGATAGCATGGTGGTGGTTGCTCTCTAAATGTATGTAATAATATCACACACAGCTCGTTTATTATAGAGCCGGAGCAGATGTCTCTTTGTTCTCGCTCCTCTAACCCAGAAATGGACAGGTGTGAAATTCACCAGTGCCAACCCCACATCCAGGAAAACAATTCTTTTGGGATAACGTCTACTGGTTTTAATGTGTGATCCTGTTTCAGTTCTTCAGCAGAAGGTGAAAATTGCCCTAGTGTCTCTGGAGTGGACCATTCGGCAATGCAGACAAAAGAAGCCTTAATTTCTGCTGCTTTTACTTGTATGGGTTTTCAGCCGACCAGATGACCCAGTCTGGTAATTCACACCGGGCTCTGTTCTTCTCTCATGACGTTTGTAATTCTTGCTGCCTTCAGTGTGAGTTTTTGCTGCAGTATGGGGTGGGAGGAAAGACCTTTGGGCCTGTGTCTTTCTAAAACTTTGTGAGCTGGATACACGTAGCAAAATGGTGAGAAATGGGTACATTCGCCTAGACGCAGCAGCCTGCAGAATTAGACACATCTGTCCTAGAGTAGACCATTTGACTACCTAATCCAAGGGCGATACCAAATTAGATTAAGAATCTGATATAGTACAGCAAATTCTCAGTTCCACTTGACGGGGAGCTACAGCGATTTCCCCCACACTTCTAACTGTGCAATTATTGCAAGACAAATAGGTATACAGTGAGATTTTGGGCAACTTCTATTACACGTGAACACAGACAGGGTGTGAAAGCATCCACGGAGTCATTCTGGATGTGTGTACATTTGAAGTGGGAAAACCTCGCTCCACTCATTTCACTGCTGTTATGGCTCTAGGGCTTTGCGTTAGAAGGCCTTTCCTGAAGCTCCATCAGGATGTGAGATCCTGCAGAGGACAGACATGAGAGAATCATTCCTGCCTGCACCTTGCAAAGGAACAAGCCTCTAGTTAAACACACAGTGAAGAGATCGTATGACATTCCTGGGACACCTGCACTGTTAAATCAGTGCACAGCAATGCAGGCAAAGGACACTCATCTCACCTTTCACCATCCCACTCTCAGGGAGCTGTGCCTTCTGCCACACCAAGCAGTCAGCATGTGAGAGGCGTTAGCTTGGCAACATTGATCCTTAGCACACTGAAGCGGATCTCCAGAACTCTGAGCCCTGAATGGCCGGTCTCCTCCACTTCTCTCTCCTGCCACGAAAATGATCCCACAAAGTGCTCCCTCCACCCGTCACCCAAGGCTCAGGCCTCCTACCTGCTGCTCACACCCAGTAGTCCTACCTCCTGACAAGTGCAGATGCTTATATATACCCCCTAAATATGCCTCTTAATGTGACCCATCTCCTCCCTGCAGGGAAGTGGTAGCTGGTGAAGATGAGTCTAGTTGTGGGTTTGGGCTAACAGAGACCACGGGGGTGGATTCTGGAATTCTTCCCCACCAAGAGCCTTCTCTGGGCTCCACCTCCCAGCAGGCAGAAATCTTCCCAGGCACTGCCAGTCAGCCTCAAGCCCTGGAAATCAGCCAATTCTCAGCTGACACTGAAAAGCTACTCAGTGCTTTAAAGCGCATCAGTGGGGAGTGAGGGGGAATCCAGGACAGAAACAGGGCAAAAGTCAACTTTTCCTAAAGCCGCACAAGAGCGTAATTCCAGGAAGGTGCCGGTGACACAGACTGCCTACTTCCACCCCCAGGGTCTGGTCATCTCGCCCTGTCCAGTCCCCTGGGCCCCAGCCACTTTGTTCTGCCTGTTCCTGTGTGAGACAATCCTGGCAGCATGGAGGGGAGAAGGGCTTAGTTGATGTTTGATGATGTTTGATGACAAGCCTCAGTCTCTGGTTGTGTCAGTAGCTCTGGCTGCTGCCTCACCTCCCACTGCAGGGTGGCTTCTCCTGGGAAAAACTCCTGCAAGCCGGCCGCTTGCTAGGCCAGCCTCGCAGCAGCTCTCATTAGTCTTTCAGCAGTTAATCTTTCAGAAGTCACCTTCGGGGCTGAGTTGGATGGCGCTGAGATTTTCCATCGCTCCCCCACAGCAGCTTGGCGTTTTATGGACAGGCTGCTCCAGAAACAATGACCCTGCTTTTCCAGCCTCTCAGGGACAGGAACGTGCTGCTGGGAATGTTAATGTCCCTCTAGTCCCTTCCTTCGCCTTGTGAAAGGGCCTCTTGCAAGCCTAGCCTCCTGCTGGGCACCTTCTGGGACCCAGCTCCCCCTGGATCTAGGAACAGCCCACTGGCACTCTTCCTGTCAGAGCACTGGCCATGGGAACCCAGAGAGAGCGTCTGAGCTTAGCTCACCCCTGCATCACATGGGGCAGCAGCACCTTAAGGGGATTCCAGTTTGCACTGGCCACCTCTCTGGGCTTGCAGCGGGATGGGGCAGCTTGAGGTTGCATCTGCAGTGTGCTGAGTCAGCAGCTCCCCCCTCTCGTACCCCCCCCAGCTGTGCTTGTTGCATCTACTTTCCTAGCCCACCCAAGGGTCCCCCAGCAGAGAAGAGGATGTGGCCCCTTCCCTAGTTTTCTTCCAGCTGATGCCCTGTGTGCTAGTGAATGGTCTCCGTGTTAGGCCTCGGTTTTACTGCTGCTGCGCACTGTCAAGCCGCATCCATTGAGAGAAGGGGATTAAACGGCCACTCTAGACATCATGCTCCTTTGGAAATTCACTGTATATAAAGAGGCTGCCCCTTGGCTGGCAGAGAAGGGGTTAAAATGGGCCATTCAGCCCCCCCACACTCCCCAGCCACCTCTCTCTCTCTCACCCCCACCCCCCCACTCCCCATCCGGGTAACGAAGCCAAGGACTAGAAGAGCCTGTCCATGGATTTCAGCCCTAGAGATGAGCCATCTGGCTCAGGGTTGAGACTGATAACAGGGCGGCCTGGGGGAAGCTTATACTGGTGCTGCCCTTGCTGTACCTATTTGGTGAGCAAACAGATGTGAGTCTCCAGCAGGTCTGTTAATCTGGCCCCTCTCCCCAGCACTCAGTCCCCCAGAACCCCTGTGAAGTCAAGGAAAATGCAAACCCCTGGGAGAGGAGCAGCAGCCGCTGTCCTGGCTTCACAGCTGGGCCTGCTAAGGAACCCAGCCATGAGAGAGAAGAGTGGGTGTGAATGTGATGACTTAGCTGCGCTCAATGACCTCACTGTGTAGAACCCCAGATTATAAGTGGGAGAAGATGTGTGGAGGTGGCTTTGCACGGAGTTTGACAAGTGCAAAGCCCAGCCTCTCCCTCAGCCCAGGGAAAGCGAGTATTTTGTACTACTCCTAAAGGGTTTGAACTCTGTGAGACGGGCGCTGCCTTTTGTGGTCTGGCAGCCAAACCAGATGATTATTCCCTTGTTGCGTAGGGCTCCTGCGTCTTGCAGGCTGCCTGGAAAATAGCCTCTTATACCTCTGACGTTGCCAAACTGATCACTTCATTGTCATGGCTGCTGTCCCCTTCTCCCTCCGGTGCCCCCTGTCAGGCTGGTGCAAACTGGCCTTCAGTCTGTGCTAAGGGACGGGAGCATCCTCAAAGCCTGGGTAGAAGCCACCAGAAGAGAGACATGCAGCTAAAACACACAGCAACTGGATGGCAAAAGCCAATCATTAAGCAGCTTTGTTCTGTGTCGAAAGCTCCATTAAAAAGATACATTGGCCATGGCCAGATCAAAAAACTCCGGGGGCAGGAACAAAAGTTCAAGAGCCCCAGGCATTCCATTCCCCTACTCTGAGTGCTTTTGTGGCTTTCTGCTGTAATGAGAATCATCATCATCTAAATGGGATTGACCACAGTCCAGACTCTCCTAGCTTCCTCTCCTCCCCTCCCCTTACCCATTAGACCTACTTTCTCCCCACTCCCACCAGTCCTGCTGGGTGGTAATTTTCCCACTCACCGCCCCCCTGGCTGCCCCAGCGTTCCATACTCCCAGAAAACTTTGGCAAGCACTTCCCGGCTAATGTTCAAACATTTCACGCCGCTCTGCCCAGTTTAAAATAACAATGTGGTATTTAGGCGCTGGAGGAAATGGAGGCCTCGGCCTTGTGGTCTGACGCACAAGATGATTTCCCTGCATTGAGCCAGGATGTCAGGGCACAACCAAAGGAGAGTTCAGCATGTCCCTTACGCTTCCTTCTTTACAGGAGCGGGAACGTGGTGGGGAAAAGGAGGCTGTAGGCGCTGCTGCTGAACTTCTACTGTACTTCAGCACTGAGGTGAGTCCTTCAAAGCAACACCAGCCCCCCACCCCAACCCCCCCAGACACAGCTCCTTCACCAGCGTTCACCAGGGCAGCGAGGGGTTAATGGCCAGCACGGCCAGGGAAGGGGGGATGGTTCCATTCCTGGCCTGTGCTCTCTCTCACTGTCGGCCTAGGAAGAGCTGGGGGGGCTCCAAATGAGGCAGCTTGCCTAGCTCTGAAAGCGGGGAAGCACCTCACACTGCACAGCGGCAGCTCCTTGTGGCCCATTCAAGCTGCAAGATTTAACCGCTTTGAAGATAACCCTGGCCGGTCCCATTCACCCGAAAGGTCGGTAGCTTTAAAGGTGGCAAAGGACAGTTTTTTGATGAGGCCACGAGCTTGGTACTCGAGATCTGGGTGCAATTCCCAGGACCACTGGTGTGACCTTTGGCAAGTCACTTAATATCTGTGCCTCGGCTCGCTGTCTGTCAAATGGAGATAATATGTCCTTTGGTCTGTTTAGACCACGGATGGGCAAACTTTTTGGCCTGAGGGCCACATCAGGTTTCCAAAATTTTCTGGTGGGCCGGTAAGGGGAGGCTGTGCCTCCCCAAACAGCCGGGTGTGGCCTGGCCAATGCCCCCTATCTGACCCACCCCCGCTTCTCGTCCCCTGACAGTCCCCCCAGAACTCCTGCCCCATCCACACACGCTCCCCACTGCTGTCCATACACCCTGGCCCCCCGCCCTGACGCCCTGCCACCCCATCCAACCCCTTTCCTTCCTGACTGTTCCCTCTGGCCTCATCAACCACCCCTTTCTCCCTGACTGCCCCAGACCTGCCCTGACTGCCCTCTGCCAGCCATCTACCCCCCTGCTTCCTGACTATCCCTGGGATCACTGCCCCATGGTCCTCCCTCTGACCTCATCCAACCACCCCTTCTCCCTGACCACCCCCGGAACCCCTGCCCCTGACTGCCCCCTGCAGCCCAATCCAACCCCCCCCCTTCCTGACTCCCCCGGGGACCTCTGCCCCCATGTTCACCGCCTTCTGACTGCCCCGACCCCTATCCACACTCCCACCCCCTGACCACCATCCTGAACTCCCCTGCCTTCTATCCAACCCCTTCTGCTCCCTGCCCTCTTACCGCGCTGCCTGGAGCACTGGTGGCTGGTGGCACTACCGCTGCGCTGCCCAGAGCACCAGGACAGGCAGCTGGGCCACCTGGCTGGAGCCAGCCACACACCGCGCAGCACAGAGCACTGGGTCAGGCTGTGGCTCTGCAGCTGCGCTGCCCCAGGAGCTCACAGCCCCACCGCCCAGAGCATTGCACCGGTGGTGCAATGAGCTGAGGCTGCGGGGGAAGGGGAACAGCAGGGGAGGGGCCAGGGGCTAGTGCCGGGTTCTGGGGCAGGAGCTCAGGGTCTGGGCAGGAGGGTCTTGCAGACTGGTTGTGGCCTGCGGGCCATAGTTTGCCCACCTCTGATTTGAACTCTGAGGTCTTTCAGGGAAGGACTGTCTCTCACTCTGTGTATGTACAGCACCTGGCACAATGGAGGCCCTAGCTGAGCCTGGAGCCCCAGCTCCCACACTATGATGTATGAATAAAACTAATGACTAAGAGGTGGTCAGTCTGGAAGCAGAGAGCTAGGCAGAGGACAGGCTCCTGAGGCAACAAATGCAAAGGTTCTCATTCCTTCTTTGCTGCCAGGCAGAAAACAGCCCTCAGTCCTGGAGGGGCTTTGTCCTGAACTGACCCCCGCATTTTTTTTTATCTTGCAAGAAATTCAGAAATGGTGTTTAGCCAGAAGCCTAGTGTATCCGCTGCCCTTATTTAAATCTCTAGCCACTTCCCAAAGGTCGGCGGGCTGTTTATCTTGCTCATGTGCTATAATTAGAAAGAAACTGTATTTCTGTCAAACTCAAATGATTGCAGAGTTTGCTAGCGGGGGTTCATTTGGCCTGCTAACAGCTGGGCTGCAGGGGCTTGATCAAAAGCTTGGGGTGGGGCTGAGTGTCCTGTTTAGCATCCCTTAAAAAAAAAAAAGCCAAGTAGTCTGCAGTAATGGTCCCCAGCCCTGCATTTTACAGTAATGTGACTGCGGTGATCTGGATCCTTACAGCTGATATTTTCATTAGTAACGTATCCCGAGTTTCTCTTTGACATTGTAAAACAGGGGTGGGCAAACTACAGCCCCGGGGCCGCATCCGCCCCTTCAGATGTTTTAATCCAGCCCTTGAGCACCTACTGGAGAGTGGGGGCTTGCTCTGCGTGGCTCCCAAAAGCAGTGGCTTGTCCTCCCTCCAGTTCCTATTTGTGGGAGCAGCCAGGGGGCTCTGCTCTGCATGCTGCCCCCCACGGCAAGCACCGCCCCTGCATCTCCCATTGGCCAGGAACCACGGCCAATGGAAGATGCAGGGTTGGTGCCTGTGGACGGGGCAGCGTGCAGAGCCACCTGGCCATGCCTCCTTTTAGGAGCGAGAGAAGGAATATGCCGCTGCTTCTGGGAGCTGCTTGAGGTAAGCGCCGCCTGGAGCCTGCACTCCTGACCCCACTTCAATGACCTAACCCCTTGCCCCAGCACTGATCTCCCTCCCACCCTCTGAACCCCTCAGTCCCACCCTCCTGTACCCCAGAGCCCACACCCACAGCCAGAGCCTTCCCCCACCCCCGTACCCTGCCCCAGCCTGGAGCCCCCTCCCACACCCTGAATGCCTCATTTCTGGCCCCATCCCAGAGCCCGCACCCCCAGCCGGAGGCCCCCCCACATCCTAACCCCCAATTTTGTGAGCATTGATGGCCCACTCTACAATGTCTATACCCAGACGTGGCCCTCAGGCCAAAAAATTTGCCCACCCCTGTTTTAAAACATATTAGGCCCAGCATCTGCTACAACGCAGAGTTCTAGCCCACAAGCAGAGGGGATGGTGCTCTTTGGTCACAAACTCCAGGCTTCTATCTGCTTTTGCTGTCTCTATGCAGCCATGTGCAAGGATCAGTATGTGGATGAAATTAAATAATCAGCCCACTCTGTTTTGGTGTTTAAAATAGGAAAGCATACACAGTGGCTGAGCCAAAGCCCACTAAAGTCAATGGGTGTCTTTTTAATGATGCCAGTGGATCATGCCCTAAGTGCTCATGAAAGACCAAACAACAAGGCCCATACCAATGGCTTAAGGCAGGCATCCTGCAGGCAGGAAATATAGGTATGCTTCTTCCACAGCCCTGCCAGGGCACTTCACTCCTGACCTGCAGCACCCCTGCTATTGTAGCGCTGAACCCATAGGCGGCGGGTTATATACATTTGCGGTGCTCGGGCTCCAGGAATATTCAGGGCTGGGGGCCCTGCTCCAGCAATATTTGGAGCTGGGTCTCTCCCCCGGCCCTGCCTGGATCGGGCCCCGGCCCCGGCCCCAGCGGGTCTCCCCCTACCGCCCCGCCACGTCCCTGCCTGGAGCGGGTCCTGGCCTCCGCCTTCCACCCCTCCCCCTGCGTCCCCCCTCCGCCGCGTCCCTGCCTGCTCCTGCTGCCAGAGAATGGCTCCGGCAGAACTGCTGTCTGCTGCCCTAGGGTCCTAGCGCCTGCCCTCCACTAATGGCAAGGCAGGCTGCCCTTACCGGCCCTTCTGCCTAGCCCTGAGCCTCTCCAATGCCGCCAACCTCTCATTCCAGCCAGAGCCCTCATCCCTCGCTAACCCTGACTGCAACCAGCCAAGAGCCGTCATCCCGCTGACGCCTAATCCCATGCCCGAGCAGAGCGCCTCATCGTCCTGCACCCTGATCCTCCATTCCAGCCAGAGCCTGCTATCCTCCTGCACCCTAAATCCTCATCTCTCCAGCCAGAGCGGCTCATCCCCTGGCACTAACCTTACCCCAGCCAGAGCCCTCATACCCTATCCCCTGCACCCTAATCCTATCCACGCCAGAGCGTCAGCCCCGGCACCCAATCATCTATCCCAGACAGAGCCGCTTATCCCCTGCACGCCTAATCCTCATCCCAGACAGAAGCCCCATCCCTCTGCACGCCCTAATCTCAATCCCAGACAGAGCTCAATCGCACCCTGCACCTAAAGCCTCATCCCACCGAGCCCTCATCGTCCCCTGAACCCTAACCTCTTGCCAGCCCTGAGCACCCCCGAAAGCACGAACCTGCATCCAGCCCAACTCTCAATTCCCCTGCACCCTGAGCTCTGCCCAGCTCTGAGCCACGCATCTGAACCTATTCCTCAGGCCACCCCTCATTCCCCTGCACACTGAGCCTCTGCCCAGCTCTGAGCCCCTCACATCCTGAACCTCATCTCAGCCCAACCTCATCCCTGCAGCTGAATCTCGCCCAGTGTGCACCACTCCCCTTCTATACCCCAACCTCAGCCGACGTAGCACCCAAACTCGTCCAAAGCCTGCAACCCCCACCTCTGCCCACCACCCCTGCCCAGCCGCGAGAACTGCACCCAGCACAAACTCCTCCAGAGCTGCCCTCACCTTCTACACTACCACACCCAGAGCCTGCACCCAGAACTCGTCCCAGCTGCAGCCTAGCCCTCTGCACCGCAGCCTGTGCCCAGCCCGAAGCCTGCACCAGCCCCAAACCTTCCAAAGGCTGCAACCCTCCTGCACCCTAATCCCCAGCCCAGGACCTGCACCCCAGACCTCCCCCCTGAAACTCCGCCCAGAGCCTTAGGCAGGTGGAGGCAGAGTTTGAGGGGGCAGAGTTGGGGGTGCGGGTTCTGGGCACCACCAAAATTTCTACAGACTTGCCTCCCGTGGCTGAACTCCCTTCTCCAGCTCTGCCTGTGCACCTTAATCCTTAGCTTTGGTTCCCCTGCTATTCCAATCCCCACAGACACCACAATGTGCAGAAGAATTTGCATAACATTGCTCATTTCTGGCCCTCCCACCCTCTCCCTCCACTGCTTTGCCGAGCGGTCATGCTGAGTCTATAAAATGTGGGTATTTGTCAACTCCTGCCCTAAACTATTATGTTGTTCTGTTGTGTACTGTTCACTATTTGCCTCCTGTCACCCCAGAGGTGGCTGCATTTCCCCGTTAGTGAGGGAAAGGATCCCTATAGAGTTTGTCAGTTAGGATGCATAGTGTGCAAGCCAGCCAAGATCCTCCTGAAAGAAAGGTGCTGTCTAAAGTTAGGTCACCATTAGTCTCATTCTGCATGTCACATCAGCCAGCTGACATTTCGTTCCACAAAAGTTGATTGAGCCCAGTGAGCATTCCTTTATAATGAGGTTGTTTGGGGTTTTTTACCTCCAGGTGTGGTAGATCAGCTGCAGCTTGACATCTAGAAATAGCTCAGAATCTCTTCTGCTGCTTGCTTGGAAACAGAGGACTCCTGGGGCCAAGTGCTTCTTAGTTTTATGCAAAGTTCATTTGAGCCAAG
Source organism: Chelonoidis abingdonii (assembly GCF_003597395.2). Classification (NCBI taxonomy): domain Eukaryota; kingdom Metazoa; phylum Chordata; order Testudines; family Testudinidae; genus Chelonoidis; species Chelonoidis abingdonii. Next base: position 35,574,089 of record NC_133772.1, read on the forward strand.
AGAACTCTGTGTTCCTTCCAAAGTAACCTGCTGAGTAGACAGATCATCCTGTCAGCAAACTCCATCTCTCCCTTGCAGGAACATGCCAATACTTGTTAGAAATCCTGTACGTCTTGGCATGTTTTTGAAAGTAAAACCCCAGGATGCTGCAGGTACTGATAACTCTACAGTTGGCAAATCCCTGGCACCCAGCTGCGGCTTTGCGGCTGATGTTGCTGGCTGAAGGTAATTGTATGCAGATTGCTGATGGAAGAGTAAATACTTTTTCTTCATACTGCTACGGAATGTCAGATATTTAAAAAAAATAAATTCAAACAACCATCAATCCAAAACTATAGTTTAATAATTTGGGTCGTGAGTTCAAAGTCCCCCTCCTATCCAGGGACGAGGGCCAAAGTGCCAGCTGGAAAGCTTTCCAATATATTTTCTTTGGAAACACCTTTGTCTATGCATAGCATATTCTGAGTTCCATCTCCTTGTTCTTAGTGCTGGCGATGCCTCCATGAGACTGACATCTGCGTTCCTTCAGGGTCCCTCTGCTACAGCTGCACCATCCCCTTATAGCATGACAAGCTCCTTGATGTTGCAGCAGGCTGTGAGGGGAGCTTGTCTGTAAGGTCAGAGCAGAACAATCAGGGGTGACAAGCCACGGGGGGCAGCCTGCCAGTCGCTGTGAGGGTGGCAGTCAGGCAGCCTTTGGCGGCATGCCTGCGAGAGGTCCGTTGGTCCCGTGGCTTCAGCAGTAATTCAGCGGCGGGTACGCCGAAAGTGGGGGGCCAGCGTACCTCCCACAGGCATGCTGCCAAATCCACGTTACCAGTGGACCTCCTGCAGGCAAGCCGCCAAAAGCTGCCTGACTGCCATGCTTGGGGCAGCAAAATACATAGAGCCACCCCTGAGAACAATGGCCTGGAGACTCACTGTGCCAAACACCTCCAGCTCCTGTTGGGCCTAGTTTTGGGTTGTCCTGCCTGTTGCTTATGCTGCTCTGCCATAAACCAGGCAGAAATAGCCCCGGGTAATAACTCGAGGATAGGAGGTTCTGTGGCTGGTGTGGAGTTGCCCCAATGGGGGTACATAGGCCTACCTACTCTTTGCCCCTGGTATGGGACATATCAAGAGAAGGAAGGATGGAGGGTGGCTCATAAGAAGGTATTGCTTTCACACTGAGGGCAAGGAAGTTCCCAGGCAGGAAGCCTGCAAATACGAGAGGTGCAGAAATGGCTGAATCTGCCTGCAGGTGGGAAGAGTCAGCCAGAGCTGGGGGGCTGCTAAGAGACAAATGGTCCTACAAACAAAATAACAGAAGTAAAATCTACCATGATGTAGAAGCAGAATGGTTCAGTGAGAGCCAATCTGGCTCAGGGAGGGGCTTTGCAGGAGGGGCATTCATTTAGGTTTGCTTGTCACAGTGTTTATAATTAAACCTTTCTGTAGCTCAAAAGCTAACTGACAATTATCATAATGTCTGCTCTGGAGATTATTCATCAAGATAAAAAAATAGCAGCCAATTAAAATAAAAGCTCCCCTTCGTTCACATGGCTCCTTTGAGTCTCCTGTACTAAAGAGCATGGTCAGGCGCTCAGGGTTGTGGTGTGATGGAGCACTTGAGCGTTTGTAGGTCGTTCTTGTCCATTTGACTGTCATCTATTTAGCTGAAACTTTAGCAAGAGAGACAAGCTTTTGAGTTTATACAGAGCTCTTCACGTCTGGGAAAGGTACTCAGTGTCACAGCTAAATACATCGTGGAACAGATTGTTTAGTTGTAAGTAGTTTAACATCCACTCAGGGTGAAGTGGCCCATTAACATCCCTTCAGTCATAGAGAGGGAAAGAAGGGGGAGTGAGGGAAATCAGCTGGGGGGAGGGAGGCTTCTTTGTGGGTTATAGATTGTTGTAATAGGCCATAAATCCAGTGTCTCTATTCAGTCCACAATTTTTAGTGTCTAGCACAGTTATGAATTTAAGCTCCCAGGCTTGTCTTTTGAAAGCGTTGGGCAAGTTTTCTTTTTCTTTTTCTTTTTTCCCACAAAGCAATCACTCTCGGTCTGACCTATCAGTTCTTATCCTCAAAGAAAACCTGAACAACACTTTCAAAATACAAGCTCACGCCCTTAAGTTCGTAACTTTGCTAGACGCTACAAACCATGGTCTTGGTAGTAAAGATACTGGATGTATGGCTTATTACAACAATCTGTAACCCACTAACAGCCCTTTTTTGTCCTATGACTTCAGGGGTGCTAATGGTATGCAGTGTAGTTGTAGCCATGTCAGTCCCAGGACATTAGAGGGACAAGGTGGTGAAGTAATATCTTTATTGGACCAACTTGTGTTAACTACTTATGCTAAACAATCAGTTCTTCCTTGTATTTAGGTTTGAGTACCTTTTCAAGACCTGAAGTAGCTTGAAAGTTTCTGTTTCACTATGTTCCAATAAAAGATACTACCTCACCCACCCTGTCTCTCTGCTGTAGTGAAATACATGATTGGGCTCAAATCAGGGGTAATGGGGTGAAATTCTATGGCATGTGTTAGACAGAAAGTCAGACTAGGTGATCATACAGGCCTTAAAGTCCATGGTGACCCAAGGCCCCCATCCTCCTCCTCATTTACAGGAGGAACTAGAAGGGTGAGGAGGAACCTCTCCACTTTCTTCTTTTTTTAAAAAAAGGAGTAAATTCCTAGCACTTTTTCATGTAAAGTGTCTTAAAACTTCAGAGTTGCAAACCAGCTTCTAAGCTGGTTTTCTAAGGCGGAAAGCGCCATGCAAGTGGGCTTCAATTCTGCAGCAACAGCATGGTGGGGTGCTGATGATCTCTGACCCACTCCTGTAAAGTGAGTCAGTTAAGTATGAGGGGTGTATTGTTAACCTTCTCTGCCCCCCACCCAGTGTATCATGATTTGATAATGATGGACAGGAATTTGGTTAGAATTGAGGTGAGAAGAGGAGTGACTATATTTCCCAAAGGGAAAAACGGGACACAGTGCAAGGCTGGCCCAAGCAGCACCTCCCCCTCAGGGCTGGCCTGAGCTGACCACCCAAGCCCTACCCCGCCTGCCCCCCACTGCTGGGACAGGGGATAAAAAAGGGACTGTCCTGGCCAAAATGGGACATATGGTCACCCTAGTGAGAACTGGGTGATTAAAAATATTACAGCGTCCCACCCCAAATTTCAAAGGCTAGCCCTGGATTCAGACACTCACAAATGCAGGTGCATATACAGCTTTTTACATTCCCTCAGCACAGCCATGGTCCCTGAGATACACCCACCCCCACTTAGAGTCCCACAGCATAGACATGGTCTGGGAGATACACCCACCCACCAAAAGGAAGGATTTAAAGGTTGCTTTCGGGCTCTTTCAAAGCCACACCAATGAAAACGAGCAAAGTATGAAAAATTTAGGCCTGTAATTTTAAATGTCTCATTGAAACACTTTGCAAACCCCTTAATCAAAAGAGCCAGAGGCTTTTTAAGCTGCCTTCCAATTAATCCCTAATGAGTGAGACGTGGCAGAATCTCTTCCATTATTAGCGTTCTGGGCCTTAATGGTACTGGCTCTTCTGCTTAAATGTTCAAAGTAGTTTGGCTTAAGCTCACAGAACTGGTTTAAACTAACTTTAGGGGCTGGAACCCAAACCTGGAAAATACAGTCTTAGTGTGGATCCCTGTTCACAGAAATAACTGCATACGCACACACACTGACAGGTGGCCCTGTATGTAGCTGAGGATCAAAAGCAGGATGTAAAAAACCTTGTTTTCTCTTTTTATTCTTTTATCCCACTGAGACTTAGTGATATTTTGCACATTTGTTTTTCCTTTAACATCTTCCATCTGGCAGCATGTGGCACACAGCACAATCTCCTCCTTGCTGTGTGATGAAGGCAGAAGTTTTTCAATAAGGAGACTGTACTCTTTTGTTCTCTGTGGAGATGAAAGACCTTAACCTCCGAGGGTTATACACAGCCACATAACCTGGCACTCTCTGTTCTTCATGCTAAATGCTTACTCCTGCAGTGCTGGATTAGCTGTAGAGACACAGTCAAAATGTCCTTGCTTTAAAGAAGACCAAGAAAGGACTGATTATGCAGGGGCAGGGAGAAGGGATCCAGAGGCAGCAGGGAGTCATATGCAAGTGGAAATAGTGTGCAAGGAATGAGCGAAACAGGTCCATATCTAGTCAAACCCAATGGCCATTGGCTAAAGCAGGAGATAGGACTCCCTGCTGCACAAGCACACATCTGCATAACTTGAGCTAAACAAACATTTCCATAAGGTGCTAGGGCTCAGATCCTAGCCAGTGTCAGATAATTGCTGGAGAATTTGTCTGACATATTCCATCGAATAGGGGGCAGCTAAGCACACATACACACACTAGAAAATGTTAAATATTGTGCATTCTTAAAGTTGAGCTGGGCACACTGATTCTCCACGGCCACATGCTGACTGGCTGATTGGGTCTTTGATGATGCAGCTGTGTGCTGACTCCCAGCTACCTGAATTTGGTATCTCATCAATGGAAACTCACAGAAAAGCCCTACACCTGTTATGCTGAATGGAGAGAGGCAGTAACAGGGCACTTAACATTTAAGAGTGGAAAGAAAACACCTTTATGAAATAAGTGGAGAATAATCTTACTCTCAGGTTACATTGTGACACCTGTCGAGTCCATCCAGTTAGTCATCACATTGCCATCTTTTGCAGCCTTTACCATTTCGCAGAGTCAGTGGGAGCTACCACATAGCTGCAGTGTGAAAGGCCCAACCAGCCAGTCAGAATGTGGCTTTGGAAAAGGCACAGAACACCCCATTCCATGAATTCTGGGGCCGCACTCAACAAGGGGCTACTTGCTTTGTCTTTTGATTTGATCCTGTGCTTTGCTGAATGTTCTCTGATCACTTGACAACTCAGCACAGGCCTTGTGTATGGTAGGAGTTTTCCCTGTTGACAAATTCAGCATCAGTACCTTATGCAGTCTACCAAAGAGTGAGCTGGGGAAAGCATATTTTTTCCTACTTGCCCTAAAGCAGGCCAAGGTCACAGAAAGGGTCAATCCACCACTGCTCAGGGCTCAGCAGGCACCCATCTCTAACCATGGTCTAACACAGGATGGTCTACCCCTTTAAGGGGGAGGTGGGGTAAGAGGCTGGAGTCTGCCAGCCCTGATGCATTACCAGACCCAGCTGGGATGGGTCAGGTCTGATGCCTGTAAAGATGTGCAAAACTACAGCTGGAAAGGCTGTGTAGAGCAAAGGGCTGCTGTAGCCTGTGGTGGTCAGGGAAATAGCTTTGTTTCACATTAGAGTTCTGAGTTAATATATTGTTGCCTGAGGGAAGGGCCTGAAAGAGAATTGGGGGCAGCATTAGGCCTGCTTGGGCTGAGGAAGTGGGGAAGCAGGCCTCCAAAGAAGTACTCCAGAAATGGTCAAAGGAAAAGCAAAGAGCACTGCCCGTGCACTGGGAGGGGTTCAAAATGTTGTCCCTGTGATCCACTGACTGCTATTGTGTGTACCCATCACCAGTGGAGTGAGAGAGAAATCTAATAGTCACACTCCATTCACTTCCTTGAAGCAATGCCTTCAATGAACTTGGCTGGCAGACTGGAAGGTAGGTGTCTTACAGAGATCCTCAGAATTGGGCATCAGGCAAAAATGGTGTGATAAGCCATGATCCAAGGCTTTAAAACTTTACAAAATGTCTGTGAGTTTCAAATTGAAAAGCTCCTTTTAGTTTGTTAAACTCTTTATAAAAAAATATCTGTAAGATCAGGTTATGTTTCCTCAATGATGAGGAGGGGCAAAGAGGTATCCCTGTCCAACTACTGTGTCTATGTGATTATAATCCTCATGGGAAGTCTCATTTAGAAAAGAGCTTGGAGAAATGTCTAACTACTGTGATCCAGTAGGTGGTGGTGTTAACCCAGGAGGTTAGGTCACAGGCAGATTCTGGCACAGCCTTGCATTGCAAATAACCTCCAGCTTTTCTGCCTGGGAGGGGAGCTACTGCATACAAATAGATATAAAAGTGAGAGCTTTCGAAGGAACATCTCATTCTCCCTCCCCTATTAATTTCCTGTTTCTCTGGTTCCCGCATTAGTCTGCTACCTGCACAGGGGCAGGGTTACTGTGGGGTCTTATGATAGGACCTTGCCTTATCACTAAAACAGGAGGAAGCAGTAATGATAACAATACTTAGCGTTTCTCCAGCACTTTCCATCTGGAGACCTCAAAGCACGTTTACAAAAGAAGGTAAATGTTAACAAGGCTGTGACCTTCATTGCAGCCTCACAGTATTTCCTGTCTGCTACGGGAAAATAAACGTGTACAGAAGGCTCAGGAAGATAAGAAAGTGGAAACCTTTGGTTGCTTACTTCCCTTGTTCTGCAAAGAGGAGGAAAAAACCCCAGTGAGGTTCCCCAGCAGTGGATCAAGGGTTTTCCAATGAGGGAAACAAATAGGATGCAACTGAGTGCTGTGCAAACTAGCTGGACCTTTAAGAAAGACTATGAAGTGCATGACGCTTTAAACAAGCAGTCATCCAGGGACTTTTTGCCATGTGCTCAGTTGTATTTTCTACCAGTTTATTAGCATCTAGGGGCCACTCCCAGTGAAAATCATAGGAGCCAGCCCACTCAAATGGTGGTTTGTCTTGGGCATGTGTTGATATATTTTTGGTGGGGTAGGAAAGAGTGGGATAAGACTGTTCCCAAGCAGTCACAGGCAAAGTGACAAACTCCCCTATCAATATACAGATTTTAAAGTAAAAAAATAGCAGGCCACATGGAGCTAGAGTTTTGATAATGGCATTGAGTGTGACTTCCTTTCACTGCCATTTGCCCCATTGCTTAGTACTTAATGGAGACCTGGTGTGAAATCCGGCCCTTCCTGAAGTCTGTGGGACCAGGATTTCACCCCGAGGTTTATCAGCAAGTGACTATGGCAGATAATCCCTAACTGGAGGTTCACTGTAAACATATTTGCTGGAACTCCCGTGGAAAGAAAAACCAATGAAATTGGGGGCGATTTTACTGGAAGTTCCAAAGCTGTCATCTAGTTGCACCAGTGAAGCATCCATAAATAGAAGGAATAGTGTATGTTTATGATGTTACGTACAAGGCCTAATGGTGCAGCCTGCCTGTGTTGTTGTTGTTGCTTGATAATACAGGGCACTGAAAATTCTAGTCTGGCATCACTTCCCATTCGTCTTGCTTTTGCAAAGCATTTGTCAAATTAATCCTCATTTTAAAGTCAGCCCTGGATGCTTTTTCACCATGTTATAAAGGCTGTTGGCCGCAAGCAACTTACTTGCTGTGCCCTGCAGCCCAGTGGGGGCTTTATTTTCCTTGTGCAAAGTGGCTACAGAATGCTGAGTGACACGGGAAGATCTGTAGTCTGTGAAGCACGCAGAGTGTCTGCATCTCCTGGCACGTTCCAACCTTGTGAATCCTGCAGAGTGTCTAAAATATATCGACAAAATTGGTGTGTAACCCTTCTGCCCCTCTGAGTTGGCAGCAACAAGGGCCGGGTTCAGTATCCAGGGGTTCCGTTTCAGCAACACAATGCATAACCGGCTCGAGCCCCACCCCAGTGGAACCTGTGGCCACTTACAACCAACACCCTCGGGCGCCTCTGAGGCAGTACTCCCCTCTCGCAAGCACGGAGTCTGAGTGTAACAAAATCTTTTTAATAAAGGAAGGAATCAATGCGGCATCCATTGGAGAAACACCAAAAAGAGGTATAACACAAACCATGAGACAAAACCCACCTCCAAAGTAGTTTGGCAATTGTCCTTTCCCCTAGGGTCTTAAGTCCAACAACCCAAAAGTTTCGGTCAGTGCCACCCCCCAGAATTCAAATTTATCTGTAGAGTTTTAACCCTTCTCCCCCCCCCCAGCTGAGTGGAAATGGGGGGGGGGAGTCCACACAGGGTAATTAAGGGCACTTACGGGGGCCCAGGCCAACTGCTCCGCCTCTCCATGAAGTTTGCTGCAGCCTCACCACACCAGCTCACCACACCACGTGGTGCTCTCCTCCAGCTACCCTGCATAACCATTCACTCGCTCACGTGTTCCATGGGCGGCTCCAACTGCTCTGCTCTGCCAGCCACTTAACAATAGGCTTCAGACTCCCACTAGTTAACACAGCACTCAGTGATCTCAGTTCAGCTCTTAGTAGGGGAGCCCTGGTGCACCATTGGTCCAACATGAACTCAGCTGCAGCAGTTCTAGATGGACTCCTAATGAACCAAATTAGCTCTACTCTTTAAGAGTGGAGAGAGGAGGCTGTGCAATTGGTGTTCCAGCCTCAAAGGGCCCATACCATCAAGTACACACACCAGTCCAACTCTCTCCTAATTCATAGGGTTGGACACATGTTAGCAAGTACCACCTCAGCTGAGGGTTGAGTCATTTCTGGTCGACAAAGCGAGTCGCCCAGCTCCCACACTTACAATCAGGGTGACAAACTTGTTTCTTTTCCTTCTTGCCGCAATAACAAAGAAATTGGGTGGATTCCAGAAGGCTGGTAAAAATCACCAATCCCAGAAGCAATGGACCTTGGTTTTGGGGGGTTTTAAACTGCTAAGTGGGGGGGGGTGGATGCCAATGCATTCTTAAAATTCTTTCCACACTCTCTACAATTCACCACCAGATGTCAGCTCATCCTGACTCTGCTTACAGGTGGAAACAAATGTCAGCATCATTTCAATCAGTCACTGAGTATCGTCTGATAGATAACCCCTTGGCGCTCATGCTTCACTCTAACTGCAGGTTCCTTTGCCTAGCTGCAGGTGCCTTTTCAGCCCCATTGAAGAAGACCTGTAGGGATAGTGCTGCTTTTCATTCCACCTCTGGCTAGGCTTCAGGATCACAGTTTCAGGCTCAGATTCACTGCTGGTATAAAGGGGTGCAGCTCTATTGCCCCCGTGGACTTTTGCCCATTTATGCTAGCAGTGACTGTGGCCCACTGAAAACAAATCACCCAGGGCAAGTTGTCCAGAGTACCTGGTTCATCTGGATAGCTATAAATCCCCACTAGTATCAGCAGGACTGAAATGGCAGCTGAAGAGCTGATTTGGCTAAATGACAGTAAAGTGACTAATGTGGCCGGGGGCTGATTGGATTGTCCTGGGGACAATGCACCCCCCTCAACCCAGCCAGCCTCAGTGTGCAACCCTGACCCTGACACCCTCCCAATGACAGGCATGATACCATAAAGCTGAGGAAGGAGCTGATTCCTTCATGAGCTCCAGTTGGTAGTCCTCAGTTTTGGGAAGCTAGCGTTTGCCAGTAATGACTTACAGATAGTGTGGTGCTGTGGGAGGCAGGTAACTCTGAAGTCTGATGTGAGTGATGTACCTTGTAATGAGGGGTAATTGAGAAGCATGTTTTGCTATGAGCTGCCTGAAAAACTTCCAAATATGATGCACCAGAATGGTGTGTGGGGTCTGTGCATGCACCACTGCCCTCTATGGGATGGAATTCAGATCAGCCTTGTTCAATCACTTTTCTATTAACACATATAACATGCTACCCTCCTACCCTGCCAGCCGAAGTTGTGGGATCCATTCCTGATGATGCATGTATAGCTAGTGTATGTCACCACCCTGGAACATAACCAAAATGCCTGCTCCTTTGCAGGAGAAATAAGATCTGTTCCATCACTAGCTTCTCTGATGGACCATTCGATTCATCCATCTCCTGCATGGGATACAATCTCCCCTCTGAGGGACCCAGGAGCTTTTAGAAGATGAAAGTTACAATTCAGAGTCCTGGATCCATAGTACTGCTGCCCCTGCAGCTCCTATAAACAGCTGTCTGGATATTGCATTACACCAAAGGGCCCCTCTGGCTGCTGTCACCTGATGGCCCTGGATTAGTAGTTAGTATCTGCTACTCAGCTGTTCTTGCAGAGTTCTGGCCATTAAGGGGGTTCTCTGATTATTCCTACTCAAGTGATCCCCACTTCAATTTTATAGCTCATTTGAATGTAAAAGATATAGATACAGGCACATTTGAATGATAGATTTCAGTGATATAATGTCTCCAGCTGCCCATTTGGAAATCTCCAGATACTGTTGCCTAACAAAGATCTCATGTGTGCCTGGATTTTTTTACCTAACCTTTGACACCCACAAGGCTACATCACTGGGGGAGCAAAGGGAGGCTAGCTGGATAGATTGATCAGCCTGCAAAGCCCTTTGAGGGTAGGGATGCAGTGTGTATGGAGATAGAAGTGGGATACCCATAACTTGGTGTAAGCGGGGGAATGGTCTCGCTATTGTTGGGAACTTTCCTGGCTTTTGCACTACCCTAGTGAAGTGGGCTAGTGAAGGGATCTGAGTCCTCGCTCCCACTTCCTTTACCCAGAGGCCTCCCTGCCCTTGAGGACTCCCTTTCCACTCTCCTGTCTGGCAGAGTCCTCGTAACCCCAACAAGGCTGGGTCCAGGGTTCCTGGGGGGTTCAACCCCCAACCCTGCTGTGGTCACCCAGGACAGGAGCTAGGGTGTCCCCACTCCGGGGTAATCTCTTTGCACTGCACACCTCCCTGACCCACTGATCACATCATACAATTTAAAGCAAATACAAGTTATTTAATTAACAATTAATTTTAAAAAAGAATAAGGAAAAATGGGAAAGGTTAAAGGAAAACATATCACCCCGCTCTGTGGCAGGGACCATCACAAACAGTGTCTCTGGAATGTCAGGGCACTTCACAGTCTGTTCCTTGTAGGTCCCAGGCCTCCTCCTCAGGCCCTGGCTGTGCTGCAGGGACGTTGCGGGTCAGACAGTTGCTCTGGGTGGCAGGACCCTTCTCCCCAGTGTCACCCCCACTCTGATAGGGTTATAATCCCCCTCCAAGTCTGGCCTGCAGGGCCTCTTGGCTGAGACGTCTCCCTGTGCTGGGCCCACTGCCCAGGGTCCCCCTCGCTTTCCCCAGCTGCTCACCACACCTAGCTCCAGACTGCTCCAGCCCCAGCTCCACTCTGCCTCAGTGCCGCCACCGCTGCTGCTCTGCCTTCAGCTCCCTGGGCTGCTTCTCTGGCCTCTCTGGCTCAGTTGCTACAGCTCTGCTCCCAGGGCAGGTCTGCTCTGCAGGCTGCTTCTGTGTCTGTCTCTCAGCTCTCACCTGCTTCCTGGGCTGCTTGTCTGGTCCCTCTGGCTCTGGTTGCTGCAGCTCCCCTCCCAGGGCAGGTCTGCTCTCTCTGGGCTGTGCTCTGGCTTTTTGGGTTGCAGCCCTGCTCCCAGCAGCTTAGCTTGGGCCCCTACTCTCGCCTTACCTCGGCCCCACTCCGTCTGACCCAGGCAATTCCAGCTCACAGGCCACCCTGGCCTTCCGTCTCCTTGATTAGCCTGCCCACCCTGTCAATCAGGCTGACCCGGAGCATTGGCCTTTTGCCATTGTTCCTGGGGACTGTCCGTCTCAGGGTCCTGATTTGCCATCGATCCCTCCCCTTTTAGTGCGGGGAGCTAGCAACCAAACATCCCCACTGAATGTTAGTAAGGGGATAACAGTCCCCTTACATTGGGAAGAAAAAAAGCCAACTTTCAATATATTAAAAACAAAGTTGTCCATACAATGCTGCTTTTATTGGGAGAAATATGGATTTACTAAACTAGCTGAAGCCTATGTCTGGTTCTTGGGGTGGGGTGTGGGGGAAAGCATATGCTATTTTAGCAGGAACAACTCAGAATAGATAGTGCTGACAAAATTAAAGAGGCTAATTAAAGAGCACTAATTTATTGGCGCAGTCTTGGCTTTGTCAGGGCAGAAGGGCCTTTCATGAGCGCATCTTTCATTCACATAGTAACACACAGTCAAGATATAGATGTTGATTGGAAAGCTCTGCAGATGATCACAGGACCCTGAACAGAACAGACCTGTTGTTCCACTGTAACGGCATGTATTGACCAATTACTGTTTTAGTACAATAAGGGGACAGTTCCTCAACTGGTGCAAATGGGCATAGCTCTGACTTCAGTGGCACTCCACTGATTTACAACCACTGAGTTACACCCACCTGGTTCCTGCCTCTATTGAGATTCATACCTGCTAAACCACAACCTCCATCTGCTTTGCTATTGGGTAAATTGAGGCCACTTGGTCTCTGCTTGATTTGTCTGCCTTATACGGTCTGCCCTGTGCTTGGCTTCCACAAGCAGCACAGTTAATGATCAGTGTGGGGTTATGAACCATGAAGGTCAACAAGAGGTAATGGTGGACCTGACTGACAAACACAAAATCCCTTTTTGTGTGTGCGGCTAGTATTACATTGCAGTAGGCAGGATGTTAAAACTGCTGATAACTATAAAACTTCTAGTGTCTTGTAACAGGATTTTATAGATAGCATAGGAAGGAAAGCCGGAAGGCTCCTGCACTTGTGTCCTGACTGGAATTGTGGCCATTGTGAAATGTAATAGGCAATTTGTTTCAATCACACTAAGTCAGGCACTCTCCTTTTAAAAATAAACTGGGTTCAGTTTCTGTCACAGGGGTGGGCAAACTTTTTGGTCTGAGGGCCCCCTCTGGGTATGGAAATTGTAGGGCAGGCCATGAACGCTCACCAAATTAACAACGGAAAATTAACACTACTAGAACGTCAGAGTAACCTAAGCCAACACGTAGCAGGCACATGGGTTTGCATGTTCCAGGTTCTGATGGTGCGTGAGGCGGAGCCAAAGTAACATGGGGGCCCTTACGCCTGTCATGCAGGTCCTGAACGTGTGCGAGCACCGCGTGGGTGGAGTGGGGTGGGGCAAGCCTCTGACCTCGCTCCCCAGCTGGAGCTCGAGGGCCAAATTAAAAGGTCTGATGGGCTGGACGCACCCACCTCTGTTCTATCAGCATCTGAGCGATAACAAAACTCATGATAAAAAGAGTCTAGACTTGCGTGTGTTATTGTAGAGTTGATGAGCAGGTCTTGTATACTCCTCTGGCCAGCTTTCCTGGGAATATGCTGGCATGAGCCAAAGGTTTTTGACTGAGTATTTCTTACATGATGGGCTGTTAGCAAAGGGTCAATGTGGTAAACATTGTGAAGGAAAGGGCTAGTCTAGGTCTGCTATCCAAAATGGCCGCTCTCTGGTTCCATATGCAGTGAACTTCCTGGGGCACTCTTCCTCCCAGGCTATAGTGCAGTGATTCTCAACCCATGGGCCACTTGCAGCCCAATCCGCACAGAGCTGTGGCCCATGTGACATCCCCAAGGCCATACCGATAGTATAGCTATTGTTTGGAAGTGGCCAGTGTAATGCACAGAGTGCTACATATGCCATTCACAGTGGCAAATAGGTTGAGAATCAGTGCTATCCTGTGTGCATGTGAGAATGCAGTGTGAGTAGAATTTGCCTGCATGACAAAACCACACCTGTTGGTCCCCTTACTGGGAACCTCAGCAGAGAAGCCAAAGCTTAAATTGCCCTGTGACATTGCCTTCTATATGATTTTATGAAAGTATGCTGATGAGCGTGAACATAATATAACTAAAATATGCTTCATGCAAAAGGTCTTTTGTAAGGTATCGTTACAAAGCTTATAATCTACTGAGTGTGGGCATCCTATTTGTATAAATGTATCACTCTTGTATCAGAAACTAGAAATATTAAATATAACTCTGAGGGCCTATTGTTATTATGCAAAGTCTGGGCCATTAATGGTGTTTTGGTATCTTGATGGCTCCTATTAACCAGGACAATTGACTGCGGATGGGTCTGTTTTACTTGTAAATCTTCCTGTATGCAGGTGTGCTGGCAAGTGGGTAATGAAGCCTTACAGTGACATGTGATCATGTCACCTGAACTGGAATCCATCTTTAACCTGGTGCTTTTCCATTTAGAAGGGAGGGGTGGGAACCCAGAGGGACAAAGGAGTCCCATCTTATGCAAAAGATATGTAAGTGGGCGGAAGAGAGCAAAGGGGGCAGCCATCATGAGAAATCCCCTAGCTACCACCTGAGTTGGAACAAGGACTTTACCAGGGGAAAGGATTGGGCCCAGACGAGGAAGGCATCCAGTCTGTGAAAGAAACATATTGAAACATCTCTGAGGGTGAGATTTCATCTGTATTCAGTTTTATTACTATACTAGGCTTAGACTTGCGTGTTTTGTTGTATTTTGCTTGGTAATTCACTTTGTTCTGTCTGTTCCTACTTGGAACCACTTAAATCCTACTTTCTGTATTTAATGAAATCACTTTTTACTTATTAATTAACCCAGAGTATGTATTAATGCCTGGGGGGAGTGGTGGAAAACAGCTGTGCATCTCTCTCTATCAGTGTTCTAGAGGGTGAATAATTTATGAGTTTACCCTGTATAAGCTTTATATAGGGTAAAACGGATTTATTTGGGGTTTGGACCCCACTGGGAGTTGGGCATCTGAGTGTTAAAGACAGGAACGCTTCTTAAGCTGCTTTCAGTTAAGTCTGCAGCTTTGGGGCACATGGTTCAGACCCTGGGTCCGTGTTGGAGCAGACGGGAGTGTCTGGCTGAACAAGACAGGGTGCTGGAGTCCCAAGCGGGCAGGGCAGGAAAGTAGGAGCAGAAGTAGTCTTGGCACATCTGCTGGCAGTTCCCAAGGGGGTTTCTGTGATCCAAGCCGTCACATGGCCTATCGACTGAAATACCCCACTTCATCCCCCTAAATGTACCTATGCTTGAGCTATATGGGGTGGGGGGGAAAGCTTGCATTGTTTTTGGAGGACAGAGAGGCTGTTCCCTGCTCCCCATTCTCCAGTGATGTGCCTCTGGAGCATGAGCTCTCTGAAGTGGCATCAGGCTGTGCTGACGTTGTGAGATGTTAGTGTAACAATGGTCCTGGTTAATTGTGGGGACTGAAATAGAAAGTGTCTCTCTAGCTACCTCTACACTGGTGACTAGATGTGGATCCACATGGTTGTACCAGAGCCCCCCTGAAATCCACATCGAAACCCCAGGAGCATGGGTTTCAAGGAGTGCACAGGGCAACAATGCTAGCTCACCTCAGGGGTGTGGGTTTGAACATCTCTTGGGCTGTGGCACAGCCTCATACCTAAGCCACTTTGTACTGTGGATGAGGCTGAGTGGTTTCAGTAGTCCTCCAGACCCATTCCCACAATGCACTGACCCTTTCCTGCCTGATTGTTATCCAGATCTACAAAGGTCCTGTTCCCCCCAGTTCTCACCAGTAGTAGGGATCTGTGCTGATGACTTCCAGTTTTCCACTGCACTCACTGACCAGTACATGGAACCTGCTCTGACAGCTGCCTCCTGATCAGCCAGGTACATCCGGGTGCTGATCAATGTGCGGTCAGAGATCGCCGTCCTCTATGGCTTCTCCCACAGCACCTGGAACATCCACCTGTACCAAGATGTTTTGGAGAGGCTGGCACAGGAAGGCATTCACTGGCCTCCATCCCTGGCCTATGAACATGTAAAGCCCCCCAGACTCTTCAGGTTCCAGAAGGTAAAAGACTCCAGCAGTCACACTGCAACGTGCCTCTTCTTCAAGGAGCTGGACCAGGTGCTCTCCAGGCTCCCAGTACCAAGCTTGAGGTGACTCTCCACCCACTGGCCCCATCGCTCAACGGGATGCTGAGGAGGCAGTGGAGACTGTGGAGGAGGAGGCCCTGGAAGACCCAGAGGAAGAGGAGCATGTTATCCTGCACCTCTGCCTGGAGGAACCAGCTCTGCAAGCCCCTTCTGAGAAGTCAGAGGAGGCCCCTGAGGCTCAGCAGAAACCGGAACCCAAAGCTGGTAAATTAAAATCCCACCCTCCTCTTTCTCCAGGGCGGCATGCAAAACAAGAAGCCTCCCCTCTCCCAATGCTCCCTGACCAAGACACAACTGTCAATTGAAAATTTGATTGAATTACTGCTAACCACTATAAAGCTTTTAGCAGAAGTTATAGCACAGGTTATCAGTGAACTCTCAGATTGCCCCTAGGTCTGTGAGGTTTGTCAGCCAACTGGCTGACAGTGAGAGAGGGGATGGGAAAAGCCCAGTTAGGGGATGGGGGGAACTTTTTTGGTTCTCCAAAGTTACAGCTGTTTTCAGCTCCTTTCAAGATCACAAACTTTCACTATAGTAACCTCCTTCCCCTGCCCTTTACAAACAGGAGCCAAGCAGAAGGGGTAGGTGGGTTTAGTATCAGGGCAGGTATGTACAGGAAGGAGAAGGGGATCCTTTGCCGCTCCGAGGAACGTGACAGTGGTCCTCTATCACAGTACAAAAGTTTTCAAGGATTCCTGGTCCCTGGGGTCTCACAAGCTGGTAGAAAGGCAGGGAGTGGAGAAGGAAGGTCTGCCTCAGGTGTCTGCACAGACACGCTGCAATATCCCTTTGCAGTAGAGAAGTGAGTGGCTTGTGGTCTTGATCAGAAAGTTCAAAGACCACAGTACAGTTGCTGTGATTCTTTCTTTCCTTGTTCCTTTCTCTGCTCTTCGTTGGATGAAGGAGCCAGATTCCCTGAAGCTGCAGGAGCTGGCCTGGGGATGGTTGGGGACGGGGGGGCATTTGATATGGTTTGCTTCTCCTCATTCATGCGGGCTTCCCTCTGGTAGCTTAGAACAGTGAGTGAATAATAACACTTTCAACTGAGGTACTCACTCAGTCCTTTCAGTGGACTAAGTACTGGGATTGTGGGTGCCACCAATCGCCCCCGTGCAGTTCAGAAACCCTATTCTCTGGAACCCAACTATTCTTATTGGAACCAACCAACTCATGGGCAGCTGAGTGTTGATAACTTTGCAAACCTGCATCCCAACAGTGGACTTCCCCACCCTGAAGTGGTTTGTGACTGACTGGTAGCAGTCTGGAGTTGCCAGGTTCCAGAGGGCAATGCACCAAGACTGGCATAGAAGCGAGTGGCCATGAAACAGATTGTTCTGCCATTTTAGGGTTGGGGTCAGCTCCCCATAGACCTCCAGAAACCTCTGTTTCTTCATTTTGAAGTTCTGCAGCCACAGGTCATCATCCCAAACTTCCAAGATGATGTGATCCAACCATCCTGTGCTGATTCTCGTGGTCCAGAAGTGACGGTCCACCCATAAACATACAGTTGCAACAAAGGCACTCTCCTGTCTCTCTGTATCATGGGGCAACAGTGGATCAGTCACTGTTCTCATCACCCGTCTTCAGATTGTGAGAAAGATCTGAGTCTCATTTGTGCAAGATTGTCACTGGTCGCATGTTGCAATGCCTGCACATTTGTCCTACATGAAAGAGCAGAAACACATCATCTGTCACTTGCTCTATGTCTTCAGCCAAGTTGGGCAGTAGAGTGGAAACTACCATCCTCAAATATGTGAAGGCAGCAGACAGTACCAACAACATACTGCAAGAAGGTTCCTAGAGTGTCTTGTGTGATGCACAGAACCCACCACCCCTGAAATGCTAATACCAAATGCACATTCCAACAGCAGCAGTGGGCATGCATGTATACAGCTTGTACTCATGTTCAGCACAGCATATATGAACATCCTTAGAGGTTTTTAAGGCCTACTTGACAAAACCCTGGCTGGGATGCTTTAGTTGGTGTTGGTCCTGCTTTGAGCAGGGGGTTGGACTAGACGACCTCCTGAGGTCTCTTCTAACCCTAATCTTCTATGATTCTATGAACACTAAGTGCGGGGATGGGATACATGCACAAGCATAAACATGGGTAAGTGTGTCTCCTAGTGTAGCTGTAGCTTCTATCTCACAATGTCACGTTGTCTGCACAATTGCTCCTCCCTGGGTTAAGACTGTGCTTTGTACTTCAAGGAACTACAAGAGTTGCATGGATACCAACCCAAGGAGAGGCCAGTGTCGGCATAAAAATTCCCATGCTCCTACAGCCATTCCACATTGCAGCCTTGTCAGGCTTAAATTCTCACAACTGGGGTATTTCTTGTCATTTATTTAAATAAGGTGATACATATTAATCAAATATGCAAAGTATACTTCATTTGCACAAAATCTCCAAACTGCTAGAGCTTCAGACTTAACGTGTGTGTAGAGATGCCCATTGAGCTTTGTAGCAAGAATCCAAGAGTTTTTTAGTGGCAGTGTAAGTGGGAGGTAATTACTTTGCAACTAACATAACTCTGTCTTCTGCAGTTGATGAGAAATCAGCTAATGGGCTTCTAATATCCCTTTGGTAGTCAACATACACCTACATCTACATTTAAAAAGTCCAAGTAAATAATTATTTCAAATGCTTATGTGGAAAATGCGGTTAAAAAATCTTCTTGGATCACAGAGGGGAATGGCCACTGCAGGAGTGCAGCAATTTTATTCTCTGGTTTGCGAGATCCTTCACTAAGTAGCAAAATGTGAAGATTTCAAATACAGTTTGTGACGCTGGTAAACCAAGTGCCAGCTCTGGCCAAGGCCGTAGGTGTTAGCTAAGAAATGACAAACTCGTAGCTGGAAACCAAACCAGCTCACCTATATGTTAGTTTTGTTCAAAATATGTATTAGTCTTATAAGAATGTGTTTAGTGTTTTGACTATTTGAAACGCTTGTAAATTGCTGCATGTATTAATCTCACTTGTAATGTCTGTATTCCATGCTACAAGGACATATGTGAGTTTTGCTTTATAACTTTGAAAATGTTTGCTCTGAACGTGTGAACCCAGGTCTGGGAATCATCCCCACCACCCATCCAGGAGGCCTATCAAAATTTAAGTGGGCAAAAGCTTTGTAAATTGCCCCATCCACCCATGGAGAAGTACATGCAGAAGGCCCCCTCCCATTGGTTGGAATGCTAGAAAACGGAAATAAAAATACTTGACAGGAAGATTTTTCATCTCTTTGCTGTTTGAACTCTCACAGGGACAGAGACTCTAAACTGAGGCAGAGATCCCCAGGGATTACTCCAAGGTCTGCCCTGAAAGACCTCTTGAATTCACAGATTATCACATCTCTGTCATCTTCAGGAATCATAGATGGTAACTCATTTGTGTGCATATGTTTGCTTGCTTTAACCTCTAAATAACTCCTATTAACTAGGAAAAAGAAATAAACCTTTAGTTAATTACATAACTGGTGTGGTCTTTGGTGTGACAGCTCAAATACAAATTGACCTGGGGTAAGTGACTGGTCTCTTTGGACTGGGAGCAACCTGAATATTGTGTGATTTTTGGTGTAAGTGACCATTTATCACTAAGTCCAGCTTACCTGGGTGGCAAGATAGACTGGAGAACCCAAGGGGACTGTCTGTGACTCCATGGTAAGACTGTTATAGTGATCCAGGAGTTCACATTTGTTACTGGCTTGGGGAAATCTAATTATAGGACATACACCAGTTTAGGGTGTCTGCCCTGTTTTTGACAGTCTGCCCTGAGGCCTGGTCTACACTGGCGGGGGGAGGGGGATCAACCCAAGATACGCAAACTAAGATATGAGAATAGCGTAGCTGAAGTCGACGTATCTTAGTTCGACTTACCTTGCGTCCTCACAGTGCAGGGTCGATTGCTGCAGCTCCCCCGTTGACTTTGTTTCCACCTCTCGCTGAGCTGGAGTTCAGCAGTCGACGGGCAAGAGATTGGGGATTGATTTATCACGTCTACACTATACACGATAAATCAGTCCCCGATAGATCAATCGCTACCCACCAATCTGGCAGGTAGTGTAGACATAACCTAAGGTGTCAGAGGGGTAGCCGTGTTAGTCTGGATCTGTAAAAAGCAACAAAAAGTCCTGTGGCACCTTATAGACTAACAGATGTATTGGAGCATAAGTGTTTGTGGGTGAATACCCACTTCGTCAGATGTATGTAATGGAAATTTCCAGAGGCAGGTATAAATATGCAGGCCAGAATCAGTCTGGAGATAACGAGGTTAGTTCAGTCAGGAAGGCTGAGGCCCTCCTCTAGCAGTTGAGCTGTGAACACCAAGGGAGGAGAATCTGCTTTTGTAGTTGGCTAGCCATTCACAGTCTTTGTTTAATCCTGAGCTGATGGTGTCAAATTTGCAAATGAACTGAAGCTCAGCAGTTTCTCTTTGAAGTCTGGTCCTGAAGTTTTTTTGCTGTAGGATGGCTATCTTAAAATCTGCTGTTGTGTGTCCAGGGAGGCTGAAGTGTTCTCCTACAAGTTTTTGTATATTGCCATTCCTAATATCTGACTTGTGTCCATTTATCCTGTTATGTAGGGACTGTCCAGTTTGGCCAATGTACATAGCAGAAGGGCATTGCTGGCACATGATGGTGTATATAACATTGGTGGACATGCAGATGAATGAACCGATGAAGTTGTAGCTGATCTGGTTAGGTCTTGTGATGGTGTTGCTGGTAGGCACTCAGTCGTGAGCCAGTCCTGACAGCATGACACAGTTGTCAGGGGAACATTTATTTATTAAGTACTCTAATCTCTCCTTGACCCTCTCCATCCCTTGCTTTTTCTAAGAAGGAAAAGAAAAGATCAGCTGTGTATCAGAGCTCAGTTTTTGTATCCGTCCCTTGTATCCTTCATATCTCTGACTTTGTCCTAGGCTCAGATGCTATCTATTAGAGCTAGACACATACTTTAGAAAATGTTCTGTGGATAATTATTCTAAATGTGTAAATGAATTACATTCAGATGTGATGCACCCCTTTGGTATTTGCTTTCTTGCAGATATTGTAGCAAACAAGTTTATTGGAAGGAATATTTCTGGGGAGAGCAATTTTTAGCAAATATTGGAGAACATATGGAAAAAGTAAATTTTGCAAAAGACGCAAATCTATAGTACTGAACGCTAGCTGGTTTGGTTATCTCCAGGATAACTTTCTCTTCTCTGCTGGGAATAGTAGACAAGGTAAGGCCAAAAAAAAGCTGCTTTCTCAATTATTTCCTGTTTTCCACTGACCCTCCCCATTTGAAGGGCTGTTATGACATGCCCATGGGTAGTGTTAGAAGTTATGTCTTGCATATCAGTAGCTTTGGAGCATCTATTTATAGCACTCCGTAGTCGGGTGGTCACCCCGCTCCAGTCAGAAAGTGGTTAAAATCAGCTCTGGGAAAGGGCTGCTCTGAGGAGCTGTCATAAGTAGATAGGTAAGGTAAGGGTTAATTTTCTTTTACTGTAAAGGGTTTACAAAGGGAACCAAACACCTGACCAGAGGACCAATCAGGAAACCGGATTTTCAAAAGTAAGGTTGGGAACCTCTGGAGGTTTTTGGCTTTGTTCTGGTCTTTTTGTTTTCCTCGGCTGTGAGTATAACAAGCTTTTCTTCTAACTCCTTCTTTCAAAAATTCTACTATACATCTGTGAGTACAAAAGAACAAAGTATAGGCTGTTGTGCTTGATGTATTTATCGGTGTTGATTTGCTGACTGTTAATTGGCTATTCTTTTAAATCAGACTGTTATTCATATTTTCTATAAGCAAGAGCCGTATGAGTTTCTTAATGCAGTATTATTGTTCTGTATTTTCTTTCTTTTATATAAAGTTTTTTTAATCTCTCTCTTTGGGGATGAGATAGGGAGACCCAGGGTCTGGGTCTTTGGGGGGTCCCCCAGGGAAAGGTTGGGGTGACTCGGGGTAACCAGGAACCCTAAATAAAATCCCGGTTGGTGGCAGCGAGATCAGATCCAAGCTGGGTATAAGCTTGGGGGAGGTTCACAGTAAACACTCAGATGTTGAACTCTAAGTCCAGATTTGAGACAGACGTTTACCACAGGAGCCAATCAGGGGAAGGCAGGTAGCAGCCAATCCAGCCCAGGGAGGGCTAGTATAGAAAGGGTTGTGAGCTAGGAGACAGGCAGTCTGACTCCAGCCTTGGGGTGGGAAGGACCTGGTTGCCTGCCTGGGAGCACAGGGTACCTTCAACAGAGCAGTGCTGGGGAAGGGGCAGGCTAAGCTGGGGAGCTCAGGCCTGGCGACCTCCCAGGCTGAGGCCTGACAGGAAGTTCTAAGGAGGTACTGGGGCTGTAGGGAAAGGCAGCAGGTCCAACCCCCTAGCCAATGATGAGCGGTCACTTCAGACTGCAGTTTGCCCCTGTGGGATGGGGCTAGATGAAGACTGGCAATAGGTCACTGAGGCAAGGTGTGCTCAGGGGAGTGGGGTTCCTTGAGTGAGGGGCAGCACCACAAGGTAAGGGGCACCATGGTCCGGGAGGGATGTAGGGCCTATTCGTGGTGGAAGTAAAGGAACTGCAGAGGGATAGGTAAAAGAGGGCGAGACACCGGCACATAGAGGGCGCTCCAGGGCTGAGAGAGCTAATTCCCAGATGACCAGCAGGAGGCGCTGTGTCAGTGAGTCAGCAATCTGTTACACACTCCCATGGATAGCTTGGGGAGACAGTTATGTCATGTCTGTTTTAGCCTTGAATTGTTTCAGTATGTCACAATCTCATGTCTTTTGGTCTCAAAGATTTTTTTGAATAAAGCAAACAATGCTGATTTAAGTTCCAGAAGACTGGAAGAACGCTAATGTTGTGCCAGTTTTTGAAAAGGGTAAATGTGGTAACCTGGGTAATTATAGGCCTGTCAGTCTGACATCAATCCCAAGCAAGATAATGGAGTAGCTGGTACAGGAGTTAATTAATAAAGAACTAAAGGGAGGTAATGTAATTTCTGCAAATCAACATGGCTATAGCGGAAATAGATCCTGTGAAACTAACTTGATATTAGGGTTGTTGATTAATTGCAGTTAACTCATTTGATTAACTCAAAAATTATCTGCGATTAAAAAAGTTAATTGTGGTTAATCGTACTGTTAAGCAATAGAATACCAATTGAAATATATTAAATATTTTTGGAGGTTTTCTACATTTTCAAATATATTAATTTCAATTACAACACAATACAAAGCGTACAGTGCTCACTTTATATTATTTTTATTACAAATATTTGCAATGTAAAAATGATAAACAGAAGAAATAGTATTTTTCAATTCACCTCATACAAGTACTGTAGTGCAATCTCTTTATCATGAAAGTGTAACTTACAAATGTAGATTTTTTTTGTTACACAACTGCACTCAAAAACAAAACAATGTAAAACTTCAGAGCCTACCAGTCCACTAAGTACTACTTCTTGTTCAGCTAATTGCTAAGATAAACAAGTTTGTTTACATTTATGGGAGATACTGCTGACTGCTACTTATTTACAATGTCACCTGAAAGTGAAAATTGGTGTTCTCATGGTACTTTTGTAGCTGGCATTACAAAGTATTTACATGCCAGATATGCTAAACATTAATATGCTCCTTCATGCTTTGGCCTCCATTCCAGAGGACATGCTTCCATGCTGATGATGCTCGTTAAAAAATGTGTTAATTAAATTTGTGACTGAACTCCTTGGGGGAGAATCGTATGTCTCCTGTTTTGTTTTACCTGCATTCTGCCATATATTTCAAGTTATAGCAGTCTCGGATGATGACCCAGCACATGTTCATTTTAAGAACACTTTCACAGCATATTGGTATCTTCTCTGTGTTTTGTCAAATGTGAGATTTCTAAGGATAGATACAGCACTCAACCCAAATTTTAAGAATCTGAAGTGCTTTCCAAAATCTGAGAGTGATGAAGTGTGGAGCATTCATTCAGAAGTCTTAAAAGAGCAAAACTCCATTGTGGAAACAACAGAACCTGAACTACCAAAAGAGAAAATCAACTTTCTTCTGGTGGCATCTGATTCAGATGATGAAAATGAATGCATCTGCTTTGGATCGTTATCAAGGAGAACCTGTCATCAGCATGGACGCATGTCTTCTGGAATGGTGGTTGAAGGATGAAGAGAGATATGAATCTTTCATGCATCTGGCACATAAATATCTTGCAATGCCAGCTACAACAGTGCCATGCGAATGTCTGTTCTCCCTTTCAGATGACGTTGTTAACAAGACGTGGGCAGCATTATCTCCTGCAAATTGTAACCAAATCTGACGGGCCATGTGCCAAAGGTTGCCGATCCCTGATTTATATGATCATTAAATTTTACTGCAAATCCTGCTGTTTGTTTCATAGTTATTATAAATAATTGCTAAGCTACCATGGTGTCTTCTGAAGTTCCTTAAAGTCAAGGGTCACTTTCCAACTATGAAATGGGGTGTCTGGTAGTTATAATAATAATTATAATTATATAGTATATGTGATCCAGCACTGAGAGGTAATACTCAGCAATGCTGTGGCCAGCTTTTTATGCCGGCCTTCCTAGCACCTTTAATTGCACAGCTTTTTATGTCTCCGCATAGAAACTCTCAAAAGTTAGAGATGCACAAGCTGTGTTCCATCATCTGGTTTCATCCTGCTCCCTATAATATGTTCTGCAGTGATTTTCCCATAGAAGATTTCTGTCCTTTTCCCCTCACCCTTTCTAAAAGATGAGGATGCGGCAGACTTTCCTAGCCCCTCTGCAGAGACCACAGAGTTCAGTCTTCAGAAGGTACCCTTCACCTCAAAAGGGGAGGGATAGCTCAGTGGTTTGAGCATTGGCCTGCTAAACCCAGGGTTATGAGTTCAATTCTTGAGGGGGCCATTTAGGGAACTGGGGTAAAAATCTGTCTGGGGATTGGTCCTGCTTTGAGCAGGGGGTTGGGCTAGATGACCTCCTGAGGTCCCTTCCAACCTTTATATATTCTAAGATCCTAAAATACCCAGGGGATTTTTCAAGAGCAGGGTAACTTCATTTTGGTTGCTTTGGACAGAAGAGGAGCCCTCTCCCAAACATTGCTGGAAGCCAGTTGTGCAGTACTGTACCATGGAGGAGAGGAGATGGCCTCCTGATCTCAACTTGTGATCGAGTGATGCCCTGCAGCAGGCGTGACAGCCCTTGTAACTTTATCCTGGCAAGTGCAACCGAAGGTTCTACTTTTATTCCTTTTGTACAGTACGCACCTAATCCTTGGATTGAATTTTACAACGAGAAACACTAAGACTCTGGTGCTTGATTCCCATTTATTTATTTCTAGGAGAAATTGATGAAGCGCAGGGACATCTTGTTCTTTTTTGCTTTATTCCAAGTGAGTCACCAGGCAGGAGGAATTTAAAGCAGCTGAAATCGAACAAATCCACAAGCTCCCTCCCTCAGAAAGAAGCGGGACATTAGTATAAATTAAGTTATTCCTACCATCCTTCTGATTCATCCTTACTAGGTCTAGGCTTCATTCCAGGGCACCTGTGAACTCCCACCTCCTTTCTCCTCCCATTGCAGCCTGGCTGCTACATCTTGAGCTGCGGCATTGGTGCCAAGAACACTAACATGGCAAGTGTTTGGAGACAACAAAGAGGCAGCCCTCCAACTTGGAAATGATCATCTAGTACCCACAAATCTCAAGTGACCTTTAAAAACCAGCAGGGATCTACCTCCATAGCATATGCAGTGGTAGTTTTTATGAGCCAGCAGCTCCAAGCTATTTAAAGTGGCCCTGTCTAACAATCACACATGTGCTGCTGTATACTTATGTCACGCTAGCTTCAAGAATTACTAAGGGAGAACTGGCCTCTTTTGCTCAGCCCAGCAGTTTGAAAGGTCACAGGCATGGGGGCAAGAGAGATGCTAATAAGTGGTGAATATATTGGGAAATAAAGGGTTTTTTTATTGTACTTTGGCTTTTTGGAGCTTCTGCTGATACCAGCTTGCTAAGGAAGCTCAATTAATTACCAGTAGCATGGTGATTAATGACAGCAACTGTAAGTTTGCTTCAAACATACTAGACTCTAGTACAGTTATCCAGAACTTCACCATCAAATTAAACATACAGGATCCTCAGCTGATATAAATCAATGGTGCTCTACTGACTTCAGTGGAGCACCACTGATGTACACAAGCTGAGGAACAGGCCTTAAGGGTTTTTGGTTTGTAAATGAAAGCAGGATAGAGACTTTTCCTGAACAATCTAATATATGAAGATATACCTATCTCATAGAACTGGAAGGGACCTTAAAAGGTCATTGAGTCCAGTCCCCTGCCTTCACTAGCAGGCCCAAGTACTGTTCCTGACAGTTTTTTGTGCCCCAGCACCCTAAATGGCACCCTCAAGGATTGAGCTTACAATGCTGGGTTTAGCAGGCCAATGCGCAAACCCCTGAGCTACCCCTCCCTCCTCTTATACTAGTTCCCATAATGTTAGCATCACAAACTATGTCCCTCATTAGCAATGGCTATCTTCTCCAAAATGCTCAATTATAATTAAATGTGAAATTTTAAATATGCGGCATGGCTGATTCCTGAAGTGGTGCTCTCTCCGTGTGAGTGTTTTGATGGCAGGATGGCTGTTTCCCTGCAGAAAGAACAACCCTATATGTTAAACAAGTTAGAGTAAGGATGGCAACAGCAGCAAGAAAAAACAAAAGTAATGTCTCAATTAGAAAGCATCAAGTGTATGTCTCCTCTATAATGGGCTTCAGCAACTCCTTATGTTAAGAACAAAATGGCTGCAGTCAGTGGCGAGAGGAAGAGTTCTGAGAAACTTAAAGTCAAGGACACTGAACGCAAAAGGCATGACGGAGTCAAGATGCATACATCAAGGTGTATCTTCCAAAATGGTGGAATTTGGGGAAAGCCAGTCACGTGGTAAGAATATAGGATTAGGTAGCAGTACCCCCAGCTTCTAACCCGCTATGGTGCTTGCCTCTGGCCGTCTTTATGGGTATGTATAAAATGAATGTGTGGTGGTTAGGAATAACATATGTATATTGTTGTGGGCTCACAGCAGAATTCTTTATATTTATTTTTAAAGCAGGTTTTGTGTCAGGTAGAGGTGCCGGATTCACTGACAGCACCTGTCACCAGAGAGGAGTGCAACAGAAATGCAAGCATCCATCAGATAGCTCCACCAAGGCACACTCTGACCTGAAGGGAACACTTATAAGGGTAAGAGGGGAGTTCAGTCCCTACAGACCAATCAATCCCTGACTTGTCCCTGAAACCTGTCAGATGTGACGGGTTCCCCTTCATGAATGCTCATGCCATGGGGAAAATGTACAGTTGCAGTAATGTAGACCCTCTACATATATTGCTGCCTACCTTGTGGTACAAGGTAATTTCCCAATGGTTTGAGCATACAGTTGTGTGACCCCAATACATTGTATAAGGGTGGTGGCTTTGTGCTGTGGACATCAGTTGTCCTATTAAGACTGTGGCCACAGGCTAGTTTAAGAGGAATAAGCCACTGAACAGCTGTCACGACAATCTGGGAGTTGTTTTAAACTAAAAATCTAAAATGAAAGGTTCCCTATGCCCTTACCCACCCCCTGAGCCAACCAGTATTAAAATACTCACAGGAGTATTAATATTCAGTGTTAAAATACTCACAGGAGTATTTTAATTGCCCTATAATAATCTGAGGCTCTGTATGGTGTCAGGGTCAGATCCTTTGCTGATATCAATGGACCCAACTCCACTGAAGTCAATGAAATGAGGCCAATTTACACCTGCTGAGAATGTGTCCCATTGTGACTTAAATTCGTCAATCAACTGAATAGCTGAAGAAGTTAAGGCTTTATTGGCTGACCCTGAAACCTCAGAAAGCTGAAGGGAAACTAAGCCCAGCCTCAGTCTGTTAACATTAAAAAGGAGATTTAGGAATCAGACACAAAAGTAAATGAAGAAAACCAGGAAAATAAAAGTACCAGCAATTGCTTGTCAGTTTCCCTGTTGTTTCTTGTCCTGGTTTTCCTAGCACTTTCCACATGCTGGAAAATGAAAGCTATTCAGGGCAGGACTAGAGTTAGCATATCTGGGTGGGAGGAGGGAGAAGCAAAAGCCAAAGCCCCATAATAAACCAGCTGGAGAAACAGCCTGGGGTTAGGAGAAGAATGATAGGTACCCAGCAGCATAAACTCCTGGGAGCTGAGGAGATTCACTGTGTAACACAGAAAGGGGTACATGAGAGGCTGAAAGAATCTGCTGGCCAAACATGGGGAAAGCAAGGAGTGCAAGGAAGAGAATTCTTGGCATCCCTTGGGAAGGATTTCCTGCCAGTGTGCCAGCCCATTCCCAGCAGTGAGAAACCAGGGAAGGTGACAGCTGTTGTGGAGATAGGAGAGCAAAGTGAGCACTCACATACTGCAGCAATTCTGGCACCCATAAATGTGACAATAGCCCAGCACTGGTGCCCAAGAAGGGAAAATACTTTCCCAAAACTATGGGATAGGAATAGATTGTAAACCCACCCGTGAATCATTAGTCTTTCTATGGAGACAAGTATTGATTTATCTAATAGATTACACATACCAATATAATAAATAGGATGAGGGGAATCACAATGCTCACTGGGGTCACAGACTTATGGTTGAAGGGGAACATTATGGTATATCTCTTGGAGAAAGAAACAGATGACTCTAGCTAAACCAGAATCTTGAGATGAGGATGGTGGGAATTTGTATTACAGACGAGGAAGCAGAAGATAAGTCACGATCTTTACAATATAGTGCAAAGGAAAGCCAGGCTAAAAGGATGGTTCCACTACTAATGCCCAAAACCAGACTAAGTTCATTAACAAGGACTCTAAACTTTCTAAAAAGTCTTTATTGAACATTACTGCATTAATGTCTGTAATTCATTCTGTTAGCGAAGGAATCAGATCCTTTCCCCAGTTTCATGTGAGATGCTTTGTATGGGAGTTTCCAAAGTGCCACGATGACTTAGGTGCACAAATCCCATTGAAAGTCAATGGGACTTGTGCTAAGTCACTCAAGCACTGTTGAAAATCCTATCCGTCATTGCTGTTGGCAAGGCTACACTGCTGGACACAGCTCAGGGGGTCTATTGTTAGATAGAGCACAGATTAGACAGATCACACAGGAGCTTTATCTGTAGCCATTGGAAGGTTGAGACTGCTAAACTATCTGTGTGAAATGTTGAAACTGAGGACCAACCTTCTTGGACCACCATCCAGTTCTATGATTTGTCCATTTCCACCTTGCTCTGCTCAGGCACGCATGCCCCTCTGTTGTGAAACACATTGTTACTAGGGTTTTTTTTTTTAGAAATTGTGCCTAGATCTTCAAGAATGTGAAGGCCATACCACCAATTGTTCTGTAGACCTATTTTATGTATTAGCTGATCACATATTTCTAAACATTACTCACCAGTTGGCCAAATGCTTTCATTAAAGTCAATCACAAAACTCCCATTGGCTCCAAAGGGAGCTTGATCAGGACCCAAGGTAGGAACCACATAGCTCGTGATATTCTAGATCTCATTCTCCACTGCCCTACACCTTGTACAGTCATTGACACCAGTGCATTGTGGGTGTAAAATGCTACCATGTAATAATGGTAGTGTTTTACACCCATGTTGCCCTCATGTAAATAAATAACACAAGGTGCAGTGCAGTGGAGGATCAGGCCTATTGCATTTAAGTAGCACTTTCCAGCCAAAAGTGCTTTGTAAACCAACATACAAGTTATATCTGGGGATCATGTAACTTAATCCACAGCTGAACTGCATCATATGGTGAAACAAGGCTCCTATGGCACTTACAGAAATATCAAAAGGTCTGGTAGTTTGTGCTAGATGTGTTAGGCCAGTGAGTAATCCTTGAAAGAGGACAGACAATGGAAGAGTTGGGACTTTCAAATGCACTGTTGGACACCTGAACCTACTTACTATGAGCTTAAACCAAACTCCACAGAAGTCAATGGGAGTCTTTTTCCATTGATTTGTCTGGGCAGGGGGTCAGGCCCTAGGCTGAGAGTACGTTCTTGTTGTGATACATCATGGCTTCCAAAATGTGGGCATCGAGACTATGCATGGTTATCCAGTGAGCCATAGGGAATGGATGCCTAGAGAACATCCAGACAGCTGGTTGAAAAGCATGTGCAGAAGGCTAAAAGCCACAAGCAGACTAACGGCCTGAAGCGTGGGATAACGTTAAAGGAAATGGACAAAGTGCAATATAGTAGACTGTGAAAGAGATGTGTTAATCTTTTATAGAAACCTTGTTCTGGCTGCTTGGCTGTGGGCTAGAGGCAAAATCCTTTCAAACACGAGCGAAGTAAGAAAAACATCCCATCGCAGAGAGGAGGAGGTTGATTTTTTCCAAGATAAACATGAGACGAAGTGATGGAAGAAAAGGTCGCCCTTGCTTTGAAAAATAGGAGAAGTGCACCAATGTTTTCCCTTCAGTCAGGTCAACGAAAAGCCATTTTTCTTGGCTGTGGAAGGTAAACACTCAAGATCATTTGAGGAAGACTAAACAAGGTGAACTGCAGTTTTGAGCTGTTAGTTCCAAGAAATTGGATCACACTGTGATTTATGACCAGCAAAATATACTTGTTAAAACCCGTGCTCGGAGAAAAGACAATTCACAAGAAGGCAGGGTCAAGTTTCCACCCAGTTTAAGTCAGACAGAAGGTTCAAACTGCTTCCCCAAAGATCGTTAATTTGGGAGCACAGATTGAGTTTTTCAAAGCCTGCTAAGGGATGTAGATGCACAATGCATTAAAATTAATAGGGGTGGTGCATCTAATCCCCTAGCTGGCTTTGAAAAATCTCAGCTACTGTCTTGACGAGAGGGGAGTACATGGAGACCACCTTGAGAATAACAGATACAGCAACCCTATTTTCTGCAGAGAATGGGGAATCTTCCCACTTGGATTCAGAGCCAGGCAATATGGAAACTAAATGAGAGACTAAAGAAACTTTCTGTGCAGGCCAGGCCTTGATGTACACAATAACCATTAAAAGCAATAATACGAGAGCCTCCTAGGCTAGATAAATATTAAACTGCCCTCAAGATAGTACATCTCTCTCTGCCTGCTTTTTGAAGGACGGCTCGAATTGGGCCAGCCCTCATTCTTGCATCCCACTTACTGGTGACCAAAGGCTATTGTGCTTCTAAAGTCCATCTTTCATCCATGAGGAGTTGCTTCCTGGAACCCCATCCCTCTTGTATATACGGGCTCACATCCCAAATGCCATAGCAGTCCATCTCCTTGCCACTGCAGGATTCCTCCTTATTGGACACTGAATATCATTTTGTCTACATTAGTTTTAACTGTCCCATACAGAAGGGGCTTCCACCACTCCCATTGGGAGCCTTTTCCACAGCCTTAGCTATTTCACAGTCTTTCCCTGATATTCAGCCTAAATTTTACCCCATTACTCAGGGGTGGCTCTATGTTTTTTGCCACCCCAAGTACGGCAGTTAGGCAGCCTTTGGCAGTGTGCCTGTGGGAGGTCTGCCGGTCATGCGGATTCGGCAGCGGTTCTGCGGGTGATCTGCTGGTCCCTTGCCTTCATCGTACCCACTGCCGAATTGTCACCAAATCCGCAGGACCGGCGGACCTCCCGGAGGAAAGCCACCGAAGGCTGCCTGACTGCTGCCCTCACGGTAACTGACACACCTCTTCCCCCACCCACCCCGGCTTGCTGCCCCACTTGCTGCGCTGGTGCCTCAAGCTGCCCCTGCCATTACTCCTAGTTATGCCCCAAGTGTATCATGCTAAATAGCTCCTCTCTCTCCTTGCTGTTTACACCCTTTACATACTTCATTTTTTAGCCAATCTTTTTAATCTTCTCTCTTAACTCAGTCCCTCCAGTATTCTCCTTGTTTCTGTTCTCTGAACTTCTACACATTTCTCATGATCTTTCTCATAAGGAATCTATGCAGTATTCGAGTTGGGGGAATGATAATCTATCAGATGTCTCCCAAAAGATTCCCTCATTTTAACCAGAGTGAAAATAGCATAAAAAGTGTGTGTGTGTGTGTGTGTTGAGGATTTTGGAGCTTTCAAATCTGGATCAAGCCCAAATCAAGAAGCACAGAGGTGTGTGAAAACAACAGGGGCGGAAATTTAACCAAACGTGTGAATCTGAAATATGGCTCAGTTTGAATTTGGGGTGTGGAACCAAGTTGTTCCTTATTTTACCCTGACAATCTTTGGGCTTTGCCATTTCCTATTGATAAACAGAGCGGGGATTTAAAGCTTCTCCAGAGTACACAGACATATACAGGTAGTTGAGGTGTCTTACTTGTATGAACATTGAACTCATAGATCTTGCCATCTTGGGTCATTATTGCTCCTTGGAGCTCCAGCCTTGCTGACAGTCTGATCCAGTTCCCACTGATATTGATGGAAAACTTGCCACTGGTGAGAGTGGGAGATGAGCAGGGCTCTGAATGTCTGATCCAAAGCCAATTGAAGTCAAGAGAACGGCTCCCACTGGCTCCAGTGTTACTCTGTAAGAGATTCTTTATGCAGTATTTCCTGCAGTATTGCATTGCAACTAGTAATAGTGATTGACCAGTAGCACTGTGACATCATTGGTACTTGAAATATTATAAAACTAAGACCCTGACGTCCACTTGCTTGGTTCTCCCAAGATGCGTGTCATTTGCATCCTCCTCAATATAATTTAGACCCTGTGTTAATCCTATTCAGATTAAGGGCCATTAATGGAGATTTAGAAAAAATCTTTAACAAAGTATTGCAAATATTTTTAGTAATGTATTTGTATATTTTAGCAGAATGAAACTTCTGTTACTCTGAAAAGTGATTTTGTAATAATGGCATCATGGTTGTGCCACTGTGTCTCAATGTTTTTCAGATCAAATTTTCACAGTTTAAAAGTTAAAGGGTTTGCCCTCCTCCCTCCCCCAAAACCAGCCTTACAAGCTCAAAACAGGGGATCTAAAGTCAAGCTGGGTTTTTTTATCTTCTCATGGATTTTAGGCCATTATGATCATCTAGTCCAGGGGTGGGCAACCTATGGCACACATACCAAAGATGGCACGTGAGCCGATTTTTAATGGCATGCTGCTGCCTGCTGGGGTCCCGCTCAGTCCGCTGCCAAACCCTGGCAGCAGGCTGAGCCAGACCTGGGCAGCCAGCAGCATGCCATTAAAAATGCTGCTCGACCCAGTCCGCTCTTCTCCACCCCCCTCTCTCTGGGGGCGGGCAGTGGGCAGAAGCAAGCTTGGTCCTGCCGGCTGCTGCTGTAGGGCAGGCTCTGCTAGCAGCCAAGCTTTCCCCTCCCCTGCCTCTTCCCCCAACTTGCTGCATCGAGCCCCACCTCCTCTCCCTCCCTGCCACCGATGGCCCTTGCGAGGGAGGGGAGAAGAGCAGCCCCAGCAACCTCGCTGCTCAGACCGGTAAGGAGACGGGGAAGGGAGGCAGGAATGGGGCCTTGGGGAAGGGGGGTAGGAGTGGGGCATATCCCTTCAGCCCCCTGCCATAAGCCGCTCAGGGCAGGGGACTGGGAGTATCCCCCTGATCCCAGCTCCCCCCCAAGCCATCTGCCCTGACCCCTGCACCCCTCTTGCACCTCAGCTCCCTGTATCCCCCTCACAACCCCATCCCTGACTCCTGTACCCTCCACACATACCCAGCCCCCCCACACTCCTGCCCTGACTCCTGCATTCCCCGCACCCCCTGCCCTGACTTCTGCACTACCCACACATACCCAGCCCCCCCACACTCCATGTCCTGACTCTTGCATTCCCCACATCCCCACCCCCCACCCTGAGCACCAAATGGGAGCTCCTGCACCCCCGCATTCCCACCTGCACCCCTTGCACCAAATGGGAGCTGCCCAGGTAAGTGCTCCACACCCAAACCTCCTGCCCCAACTCTGAGCCCCCTCCCTCCTTCTAGCTCCTAGCCAGACCCTTCACCCTCAGCCCTGTGCTCAGTGCATCCCCACCCTCAGCTCAGTGCAGAGAGAGAGAGGAAGAGAATGGGCCAGAACCAGGGAGAAGGTAGGTACCCACTGTATGTGGGCAGGGCCAGGACCCCAGGTTGGCCGGTGGCTGGGACCCCAACTGGCAAGCGGCTGGCAGCTAGAACCCCAGACTGGCAGCAGGCTGAGCGGGGCTGGCAGCCAGGACCCTGGCTGGCAGGAGCCAGCGGACAGAACCCCAGACTGGCAGGGGGCTGAGCAGCTTGGCCCGCTGCTGATCTGGGGTGCCGGCCCCAATCAGCCCGCCGCCGGTCTGGGGTTCTGGCTGCCGGCCCCTTGCCAGCTGGAGTCCCAGCCGCTGGCCTTGCTCAGCCCGCTGCCAACCTGGAGTTCTGGCCACAGGCCCCGCTCAGCCCGCTGCTGGCCTAGATGAACGGAACCCCAGACCGGGAGTGAGCTGAGCAGGCCGACGGCTTAAGATCAGCATTTAATTTAATTTTAAATGAAGCTTCTTAAACATTTTGAAAACCTTGTTTACTTTACCTACAACAGTAGTTTAGTTATATTATATAGAGACTTATAGAGAGAAACCTAAAAAAAAGTTAAAATGTTTTACCGGCACGCGAAACCTTAAATTAAAGTGAATATGAAGACTCAGCACACCACTTCTGAAAGGTTGCCGACCCCTGATCTAGACTGACCTCCTGCTTAGCCCAGCCTGAAGCGTTTCACCCAGAAATTCCTACGTCAAGCTCACAACTGCTGGTTGAGCTACAGCATATCTCTTAGAAAGACATCCAGTCTTTTGAAAAGCAGCAAGCAATGGAGAATCCACCACATCCCTAGGTGAGTGATTCTAGTAGTTAAAAAACTGCATCTTGTTTTCAATTTGAAGTTGCTAGTAGTTGGAACTTCTAGTAGTTGGATTTTGTTATGCATGTGTTTGCTAGATTAAAAAGCTCTCTTCTATCAGAGATTGTCTTCCTGTGTAGGTATATCCTTATCACTGAAATAAAGATTCTGCAGACCAAAGTGGTCCTTCAATGACACCTGTGAAGCTTCATTGTCTTCAGATGAGGGCCCCAGTTACCTCTATTGCCTTGAGTGGAAATGCACAGATGTAACTGATATTGAGACAATGGGGTTCCATAGGTAGCCCTGCAAATAGAATTTGGTTAATGTGCAAGACAAAAAATCCTAGTTCACTCAGGATAGGTTCTTTCAGGATAACAAGAGAGAATGGTAATAAAACCTTACTTGTCACCAAAATCAGCAGATAGGGCTCTCTGAACATCCCTGCACACAGAGCAGATCTGCTGAGTGGGAAGAGGACACATCTACATACTCACTTTGTATGGTAGAACTACACTGTATGAACATTATTTATACTGTTTGTTGAAAAGTGATAATGTACTGAATGATAAGAATACAGATCTGTTGAGGACCGAGGAACAATTTAATTACAAACACCATCCAGACCACACTCTTCTACACCAGTGGCTCTCAAACTTTTGTATTAGTGATCCATTTCACATAGCAAACCTCTGAGTGCAACCGCCCTTATAAATTAAAAACACTTTTTTTTATATATTCAAAACCATTATAAAGCTGGAGGCAAAGCAGGGCAAAAGTTGACAGCTCGTGACCCCCCCATGTAATAACCTCACAACTCCTTGAGGGGTCCCGACCCCCAGTTTGAGAACCCCTGTTCTATACAAATACCCCAAACAAAATCACTTCCTTCATCCCTGACTATCATACTGTCTTCTGCACAGCACCTGTGCACACTGCAGTCCTCACCACACCATTCACCTACACACCCAGGCTCCACCTTCATATCATTTGTGCAGCACGCACACATTCAACCTTCATGTGCTTATCTTTCCATGCACATCAGAAAACAATCCTCTGGCTCTCAAAGGAGCCAAATAATTTGGGATGTCCTGATTAGAGCTGATCAAAAAAAAAGGAATCACAGTTTTTTTTTGTGGGGGGGGAATGGAAATTTCTAAGTATTCTTTATTCTGAAGCAGAACTATTTCTTGAATTTTTGAAAATTGTCCATTTTTTTTAAAATGTTGAGACTTTTTTGCTTTTTTCCCCTTTCGTCATGCTTCTCCTCCCGCCCCCCGAATGCAATAGAATGAAGGATTTCCAGCAGGATTCCTTTTTCTTTTCCTCGTTTCAAAACACTCAACTTTTTAAAAAGTTAGAACAGTGGAAGAAAAGTGAAAGCAGAGAGAGACATTTGAAAAGGGGTTGTCACAGGGTGGTGGGCTCCTATGAATGAAGTAGGTCCAGTGCCCCTTATGCCAGGACAGGGGATCCTAGTTTGGCTAAATAAGAGGGCTGGAGCAGCATGTGGAACTATAAAGGATCAGGGAACCTGGGTGCTGAAGAGGAGAGTAGGATGAGGGAGAGAGACTGTGTCCGACCGATCAATCAACCTCGTGAGTGAGGGCTGCCAGAGTCAGTCGGAAAAGGCAGATGAAAGCTGCTAGAGCCAGAAAGTGTTTCTGGGGGTGAAGGCTGAAGGCAAGAAGAGCGGCAAGGGGGGTTTGCGGCTGACCTCCCCATGCTAGGGCTGGAGAGAGCTGCAGGCAGTAGGAGGAGGAGGAGCAGGAGCAGCTGCTGCCTGCTGGCTCTAAGCTGGGGATCTGAAGCCAGGGGAGCAATGCAGGGACTTACCCATTGACGTCTCCACAATGGAGCTATGGGGAACAGAGCACGGGCCGGGAGAGTGAGGAGTGCTCTGGTGTTGAGAAAGTTCTCCTGGCAGAGACGTGGGGGGTTCCTGCTGGGAAGAGCAGGGCTGCACTCCAGCTAGAAGAATTGGGGTGGCAGTCCTGGCAGAGCAACAAAAGAGGACCAACAAGGAGCCTAGGTGTGGCAGACATGGTATGGAAGGACTACGAGCAGAGAGGTTGGTGGGAGTGCCCGGTGGGATGAGCAGAGTTGTAAACCCTATATACACTGGCTATGGGAAATGACTCTGTTTGGGGCTCTTTTTAAGGACTGACTTGCATTATGATTTGTACCCAAGGAAGGGTATTAATTGAAGCAGGAAAGCCAGGCATAAAATCCTTGGGTTACTTGAGAGGCAAAACTGAGGCCAGCATGCCACGGCCTGCCATGGGAGAGTGTTCCAAGCAAGGTCACCCTGGTACAGGGGATTGAAACTAGCAAACCTCAGCATCAGTCTTTCTGCTGCATTTGGTGGCAGAAGGAGGGGAAACAAAACACTGAAATGTTGAAATTTCTAGTGAACTTTCCAGGAAAAACTAGAAAAAATATATTTAAAATAAAAAAGGAAGCCTTTTGCAAAAGTGTCCAGTTTAGAGAAAAAGCCTTTGTTCTTGTTCTTGTTGTGCTTTCTGGTTCTTTTGTTTGTTTGACTAAAACTTTTGCATGAAAAGTATTTCAACCATTTCTACTCCTGGCCATTGTCCTGGAGCCTGAATGTGTCAGGATTTTAGCTTCCAGCTGTTGCCAAATCCTTGGCTATTAGGCATACAGGTCCATCAAGGCCATGATAGGCGAGCAGTGGAGTCTGGGGTTGATCAAA
This sequence comes from Chelonoidis abingdonii, assembly GCF_003597395.2. Lineage (NCBI taxonomy): Eukaryota > Metazoa > Chordata > Testudines > Testudinidae > Chelonoidis > Chelonoidis abingdonii. The sequence continues at coordinate 35,611,159 of NC_133772.1, forward strand.
CCCAGTCATATTTTTATACAGACCATCTGAACCCATCTCCTCTCATTCACCTGCTGTGCTCCCAGTGCAGAACGTTGTTTCCCTTGCAAAAGTTGCTAATATCACATGAACCTGAGGCCCTGATCCTGCAAATATATATGCAGAGGCCTCCCCTTACTGTCATGAGCAGCTCCACTGTCTCGTCTGCATAATGAGGGCCTAAGACAGGGCCTAGAAATGTTCTACTTTGAGTGTCAGCAGCCATGTCTGGGGAAATAGAGAACCCTAAACTTGGATCTTGGCAGGTAAGTAAAGGAGAAACTGCTAGGAATGAAACTTATTTGTGTGTGTGTGCTAGTCTCCATAACCGAACTCAAAGCACAGCCTGCTCTGTAGGAAAGATGTGAAATGGCAGTGACCAGGGGAAGAGAAAGTCTAGAATAGCTTTAGTGAATGTGGTAGGTTTAATTCACAGTCATGTGGCCAGATCAAATGAGAATTTCCCACTGTGGTTGGGTCATAGCTGCTGATTCTTGAGGCTGGATAACTAGGACCTTTTCCTATGCAGGTATGATAAAGTTGCACTAAGAATGGTCAGCTGAAGAGTAAAAAGGATGCAGAAGGTAGCACAGGAGTAGCCTCTTAATGTGAGTCAGGCCTCTGCTAGGGTCCCTCTGGATTAAGTGATGAGCCTCATTTATCATGACTTAAATATAAAACTAGGTAACTTTATGCCTTTGATTAACCATTTTACCTCCTGTTTTCCTTTCTGCTGACTCGATTCTCTTGCATCAGGTCTGATTGCAACTGCAGGCCATTTCAGATGGATGCTACTGGCTATATCCTGAGGGAAATAATGTTCCCTCTCCATGGCTAGCACAGCAATCCCCTCTGGGCTAAGACAGCCTAACATCAGGCCCCCTACAAGATTGGAGCATTCTGCTGGTAGGCACCAAGCAGCAATAGCAGCTATCACCCTCAAAATCAGTGCCCTGTCTGGATAAGCAGTGAGCAGGTGGTAGCCTAGTCCTGCTTGAACAAGGGTGAGTCTGGAGGATCTTGCTTGTTCTGGGCCTTGTCTATCTGCTGTAGTCTAGCAGCTCAGATTTTGTCAATGGCCAAAAATGGCACTTAATTATCTTGAAACTATTTGCAAATTTGTATCCTTTTCTCTAAGGGTGAGTCTACACAAGGAGTTTAATCTGAAGCTATTTGATGTGCGTCAGGTAACAGCCAGTGTGGAGTCACACCAATAGCGTGCACGTGGAATGCCTGTTCCGTTTTCCATTCACATTGTGTGAGCACATGGCGGGATTCTCTGGGGGCGCAGCATTCTCTGGGGGTATCCCATGGTCCTTTGCATCACTGCTGAACAACATGCATCCTGGGATTGTTGTCACTATGAATTGTGGGAAGCCAGGTGAGTCCTATTGTTTAACTTTAAAATCCCATGTTTCTGCTGTCTCTGCCCCATATTTCCTTTCTGGGCTGGCTCATGCCATTTTCGAATTGCTGTCAGCCAGCATGGACCCAACAATGCTCTACACCATTATGTGGCACCCTCCTTTTCTCACGGACCCTCATGCAGTAGATCTGTAGCTACATGACTTTTATGCTGGATGGCTGTAAGGTATTTCATTTAAGGACTGTCATTGAAAACCAGAGCCCAGCAGCATGATTGTTCAAGGGCATCCACCCACAAGCATCGCTGACACATTGGCTCTGACAGCTGCAGTTGCTGCCTGTTGCTCAGCAAGTGCATTTCAAGATATCACTGGTAGTGTTATGAAGCCTTGGATAACACTGGACTGCTCTGCCTGAAGGATTGTGTGCTGCCCTGTCTTCTGCTGTGGCTACTAAAATCTGCAGGATGGAACTGCTGGCCACCTGACGGCATAACTTGGTAAGGCCTCTTCCATCAAAAGTCTGTGACTATGGAATCGTCTCTACCTTCATACATGCAATTCTGCAATATCCTTCAAAGCCAAGCTCAAAGCTGTGAGTTTCCTTTTTAATTCAGTGTTTGTGGGGTAGGGATGGCTATCATTTCTGGAGAGGGAGGGAGTGGTTTATTTGGGATATGTTACTATGTAAAAAATGTTGGTTTCAGTTATTTTTTGGTTAAGGTGGCCAGTTGGTACTCGGCCCTGCAACCACCAAGTTTTCCCTGTGCCCGCACTGACTTATACTAGTTCTTTTTCCTCTCGTGGGCTGGCCCTCATGGGTCCTTTGCTTTTGATTGGATGCTTATCTCTATCTCTCCCCTCTGGATCGGAGGTTACTTTTTCATTGACTCAGCCTTCATTATGGTCTGACGCCAGTTTCCTTCCTGTAGCTGTGTCCAGCAATCCCTGTCCCCCCATTATTGTCCCAGATACTGTAAACAAAATAAGGTTTATTTGGTGTCGAACTGACAACAAATAAAAAAAAAAAATTAGCTTACGCTCCATGTCCTGGCCAGATGACATTACATTGCTATTGCCTCCTCTGTGAATGGAGAGCCTTTGTTTTATCATCTCTCTGGGGCTGTGTACCCCAGAGTGAAGTCTTCATTAGCGCACTGAATGTGATCTTCATCCCTTAGGGCACGTGGGCAGACCATTGCACAATCATCCATTGAAGTCAGTGGGGCTTGATGTCAGCACGGCATTCTGCCTCAGGACTGCAGATTGCAGGATCAGAGCCTGCGCTTAGATGTCAATATGCAATTATAACTGTTTCTCTGTATCTCCACACATTTTCATTAGTTTTCCCTTTTCTATTGATTAGAGCTGCGTGAATGTGTCAAGAAATGTTTCTGTAAATATGCATTTGGATTTCAAAATGAACTTGCTTTGACAGCATTTGTGCCCCTTGTGTGCATACCTACAGGTTTGTTCATCCGGACCATGAATTTTTAAACAAATGCTATAGGACGTTTGCAGCCAGCACGTATCAAATCCGTAACTGTGAGTATTTGCACTATGCAGCGTTGTGGTAGCCATGTCAGTCCCAGGATATTAGCTGTAAGGTGGGGGAGGTAAGATCTTTTATTAGACCAGCTTCTGTTGGTGAGAGAGAGACAAGCTTTCGACCTACCCAGAGCTCTTCTTTAGGTCAGCTCATCAGCTTGTGTCTCTAGTATTTGAACAAAACACCTGATTCCAAGAGTTGCACTTAGGTAATCAAGGCACAAAAACATACCACATAACATGTATCCATAGGCACCGACTTCCCCTCTGCCTGGTGAATACTTGACCCCCCCCCCCGCCTCTGGCCCCACCCCTGCCCTGCCTCTGGCCCAACCCCCATACCACCCCTTCCCCAAAGTCCCCGCTACACCCCGCCTTTTCCCACCCCAGCCCTGCTTCCTTCCTGCCCCCATTCCGCTCCCTTCCTCCAAGTCCCCCACCCCTGCCCTGCCTCTTCTCTGCCTCCTCCCCTGAGTGGAAAGTCCTAAGTGCTACCAAACAGCTGTTAGGCGGCGGGAGGGCAGGAAGCACTGGGAGGGTGGAGGAGGAGTGGGGACGCAGCACACTGGAGGAGGGAGGAGAAGGAGGCAAGGAGTGGGAGCTTGGCTGCTGGTGGGTGCGGAGCACCTGCTAATTTTTCCCCATGGGTACTCCAGCCCCAGAGCACCCATGTAGTCGGCACCTATGCATGTATCCAATCCAAAGAGTGCACAGTGTGAATATACACTGTTCAGTCTCCATGCACTTTTTAAAAAAAAATTCCCAGCTAACTTCCATGGCTGCATGTTGGGTATTTCAAAGGAGTTTTGCTCCTTTCAAAGGATTCTTCTGAACCTCTATAAAGGGCTGTTGAATAAAGACACTAGCACACTATCATGTGCTATGAAAGCCGTGATTTGCTCACTGGTGGCCACGTGGCTAACAAAATCAGCCACTTACGTGTAAAATGTGTTGAGATCGACTGATGAAAAGCACTATATCAGAGCTGGGAATTTATTATTTAAATCAAACTGATAGGAAGTGGCTTGACCAAAACAATAATATTTGAACCAACCAAATATATTCCAGGCACATCATAAACCATGTAACAACCACAGCCCTTGTCCCAAAGAACTCAAAAATCTAGGTTAAAATGAAAAGAGTGATTTATTGGGCCAGATCCTCAGCAGGTATACATTGGATTAGTTACATTGCAACCAGTGGAGCTATACTAGTTTGCACCTTCCAAGGATCTGGCCTACAGAGTACAGAACACAGATACAAGATGTGAGGGATGTATGAAAGCTTTGAGTATGAGGCTTTGGCTTCACTGCATATAAAAGGTGTGTGTTGCACTGAGATCACTAATTTGATGTCAAATCCTAGAGGAGACAAGTCACAGGGAGTTTGATGTAGCTAACCAAAGTCATCCGTAGGTGGAAGCTATAAGGTTGACCTTGACTAGCTATAACAAGATGAAAAATACAATTCCTTGTCTCCGCCTGGATTTTAGACTGTGTTAGATATCTCAATGTAAACACAGTCTTTGCAGTGAAGACGTAGCCCGAGTTTGGAGAGAGGTATTACTCATAAAGTAGCGAAGTCATCGAACAGTTATTTGATTTTATTTTGTCATCTCTGGCACATCTCCAGCACTCTATCCACTGCTCAAAGCGTAAAGCACTCCATTAGAAAAGCTAAAAAAAAAATTTCACTACGATATGCTGGTTCATCAAATTTCCAGAGGCCATTTTTTCAAATAGACTCCCACAAAAAAGATTAAAGACATTATCTCCAACTGCATCCTATAGTGAGAAACTTCATATAATTCACTCATCTCCAGCCTCACCCCTTTGGAGCCCCCAAGCCACACTATGGCCCTGATCCAGGAAAGCACTTAAAGTTAAGCACATCAGTAATCCACCTGAAGTCAGTGGGAGTAGTCACATGCTTAAAATTAAGTTCCCACTTAAATGCTTTGCTGGATCTGGGCCTAAATGCCTAGGAGAAAAGAGGCTTAGCAGCCTGCCTAGAAGTGAATGATCCAGTCTCTGGTGGACTAAGCAGGGGAGTAAATTCAAGAGATCCTGTCAAAGAAAATGCCCTCATATCCACTTGCATCTGTTTGTATCGATTGCCCTCAAACTTGCCGGTCTCCACAGTTGCAGCATGGTGTGGGAGACAGGTAGTCTGGAGATAACTGGGTCCCAAACTATGTGGGAATTGATAGGATAAAGCCAGCACTTGGAACTCTTCCTGGAACCGTACTAAGAATCAAAACCGTCTCGTTAGCGGTCACGTGACATCCGTGCATTCGTGACAGCTGGTTACATGAAAAGGTAACATTAGGAAATACGCCAGTTAATTTTTACCTGCCTTTAGTGAGATGAAATGAATCGTGCTCTCTGTGGAAACTAATGTGAGAGGAGAATCGGGCCTTTGAATGCTGCAAGTGGAGATCTAGGGAGAGACTGCCCATTCCTGTAGTGGAGTTGGGGACCACAGGTACCTGACTAAACCCAGTTATCTCTTTGTTTGTGTTTATGCCTCTTTCTGAGTCAGGGAAATGGCATCTTGTCTTTTTGTGGCAATGCCACCATGCAGAAACTGAAAGGCCCTGCGAAGAACAAATACCCATAACATCACCCTCATATATAGCCTTTTAGCTCAAAAGAGGCCCGATTCTCCTCTCACACTCTGCAAAATAAATATTAATAACATTATAGACCTAGGCATGCCCCCGGTGAATAGGAAGTATGACACAGTGAGTGCACAAAAAGATTGAGATTTATTTCCTGGATCCAGTCATCTGAGCTGGGTCAGAAGATTCATAGCCCTGCATGACATGGGTCAGCATACGTTAATGCCAGTGGTTACATTACAGGGAAGTGTGACTAGCATGGAGACTTCACCTAAACCTGAGCAGATGCACTAGTATCAGTGTTTCTCTTTGAGGGAAGGAAAAAAGCCAAGCAATGTTTTTACTTGGAAACAAATGCTTATTTTACATGCAGGAAACCCAACCAAGTGCCGAGCAATGAGAGTGGATCCTCTGCTGGTGTAAATCAGCATATCTCCATGGGCATCAAGGAAATTACACTGATCTACACCAGATGAGGTTTTGAATGAAATTATGCTTTACAGACAGCTTCCAGTTTTTACTACGCATCAGGTAGATTCATCAAACTCTTCTATTTGGCAGAGGAAGGGCTAAAGAACTTGTTATACTTTGACCTGAGTGACTTGCACTTTTGGGGAATCCCATTCACACTCTTCTCTTTATAATCAGCAAATATCCACTGTGATCTTCTCTGCACCATGTGTCCCCTTAATGCTGCATTACAAGCCTGAACCCAAAGCTGCGTGGAGACTTGAATGCTGCATTTTCCCTATACAGCCGCTGCTGCCCACTCCCCCCTCCTTTACTCCCAATCTAATGGTTATACAGGATCCAAGCTTTTCAGTGCATGTTTGTCTCTATAGGGCCACAGACAGTGTTCCTGATTAGGCACAGTCTGGCATGCCAGAGAAACGTCACAGCTCAAGCACCTGGGACAAATCTGGCAGGGGGGATGGATCTGACACCACACGTTTACAGCTCTATTTTGCAGGCACTCTCCCTTTCTACAGCTAGTGCACTGCTGACTAGAATAACTTCCCCTTTAGCAACATGTGCTGAGTGGTGGAGAAAGCTTTGAGAAGCGGTTTTACTTGTTTTTATTTCTGGGAGGGGGAAGTTGTGAAGTTATTTTTGGAGAGGAGGGGGAACTAACCAAAGTTAAAGAGAGCTTCCCAGCAGGTTCCGAAAGAGAGAGCTCCATGTCCTGAAGCAGAAGCATTTCCTTGCGAGATTGCTTTAATAATTTTGTATAAAATGCCCCATGCTCGTCCCAGGAACCAGAGTCTAATCCCAGAGGTGACGTGGGACTCTGGGCTCAAGGAGATGAATGAGACTTGGAAGGGAGCTATTGCCTGCCTCGGGGTGGCTGTCTTCTTCGTGATGACCATTGGGATTATCTACTGGCAAGTGGTGGACCAGCCAAACAAGAACTGGATCTTGAGAGGGAGCATCAGTGGTCTCATCTGGGAGCGAAGGTCTCACTCCCTCGTCCTGCAGACCCTGAGCGAGGAGAAGACCCTGGTGGAGATCAATGTGGGCAACTTCCCAGACATGGAGCAGCCCTTTGTGAAGAACTTGTGCTGGCTGAACAAGACGGAGTTCTGCTATACCTGGGATGCAATGGCGGATCTGGAGATTTCCCTCGAACCTGGTCCTTCCGCCAGCACAGAGTGCTACAGGATAAACTGGACTCCACTGCACTGCAAGATTACACTAAAGGTAATGGGGATTTGGTTTAGTTATAAAACAAATGTGGTGTTTTATTAATGCATCGTGGTGCTTTCTGGGCCAGATCCTCAGCTGGTATAAATCAGCATAGCTCCAGTGAAGTCAATGGAGCCACACCAATTTACATCAGTGGAGGAACTAGCCTTATATATTTATTATAATTAAAAATAAATAAAATAAAATCTAATAAAATATCATTAAGCTTGTTCTGCTGACAGGGCTGGAAGAGAGAGGGAGATCTTGTGTATGCTTACTTTTTGTGGAGGGCACCTGGACCACACAATGATGGGGTGATCATACAAAATCCTAGACAGATGGGTGCTCCAAAGCACTCCGGCTGCTACTGTCACCATTAAAAATACACTAATAATACTCAACCAGTCAACTGTAGCTACCTCCTCATAGTGGTGTGGTTTTAACTAAAGTCACATTTAGACAGAGACTGAATACATATATACACCAACACACAAAAAATAACAATGGTGTTTAAAACCAAAAGGCTAGAAAAGGTTATTCCTAAACACAGTTACAATAGATTTATTCCAATGGCCTCAGTGGGAGAATGGCAGCACCCTCCTTCCTCTGTTTGTAACTAAAAAGAGCTTAGGTAAAATAAATACCCACCGCATATTTGCACTGGCACTGAAATCCCGTGGCTGTACCAGGTTTCAGAACCTGCTTCTCTGCCTGTGCTAAAAGTTGGGGAACTTCCTCTTGTGCTTCCTCAGTTTGTGTGATGTTCTTGCAACTTATAGAGCACTGAAGAGTATTTTGTTATACAATATTTAGGAGAGGGAAGAATGAATCAACTTGTCTGTATCTGAGCATGGCACTTTCCTTTCTCCTGATACAGCAGGTGTCAGCACTGAGGACATTAATAAAATCAGATTTTTTTTTCTGATCTATACATTGTCTAGATATCGACATCTTTGCTAGCTGTACAGTAAATCCACATTTAAAATACACTTTGCTTTGGAGACATTTTTTAATGTAATCAGTGAGTGTTGCCTACGTGCGTGATTTGTTTTAATTTGTTTCAGATCTATACTGACAAGGTGATGAGTAGGATAGAGTTGATCATTTTCCAAGTAAAAATCAAAAACGGTTGGAAAATATGATGTGGGGAAAGTCAGAAACAGGGAATGGGCCAGAGTCTCAGGTGGTAGAAATCAGCTACTGAAGTCAATTGAACTACAGTCAAATTAGTTGACTATAGCTGTCCCATTTACATCAGCAGAGAATCTTTATTTTAATACTCTGGGCCAAATTCCTCCATTTTAGTGAAACATTCAGCTTGAGGACTGGAGTGGATTTGCCCTGTTTTTCAATAGAATTTGTCCCTTACTAGCACCCAAATAAAAAATATTTTACAATGTAGTTAAACCATTATGGAGTTCAGAAATTTTGCTTGACATTTAGGATCAGTCTCAAAGGGACCCCATAGGAACTTGAGTCATGAATACGCATTTCATATTATCAGGAGACAGAGAATAATTATTCTCTTGTAGATTTGAATCAATCAGAATAAGACAGGACTCCGACACACACAGGTGTTTCAAAAAAGTTAGGAAACAGAAGTCTGATCGATGCAGAGAGCCCCCAACTCCTGCTGACTTCAGGGGAAGGTGAAACTCCTCAGATGTTTACAGGTTCAAATTCAGGCCAGTGGGAAGGAGGGGGTGAATGTGGTTGTGAAAGGGATTAAGCTGGGTGAGATGAGCAGGGTCTCTAACTTGCAGCAACAGAGCAAGACAGAGAGGAGAAAATGAAACGTAGATAAAAGGCTTTTCGGAAACAATCCAGTAAATTAGTTGGCTGTAGCTGTCCCTTTATCAGAACATAGGATAAATTTTAAATATTATTGCTGGCTGGCTGCATTTTACAGTTGTACTGCAGATCTGCCCCAGATTCTCTCCATGTGCTTAGAAGTTTACACCAGAAAACAAAAATAAGCCCCCCTAACAGTTAAAGCCATTTATTGATGCACCATGTGACACCAATAAATCTTCTCTCTCTGCTGAGCGATAGAAACAGTCCTGTGACACATGGTTCTGTGGAATGCAGTCAAAACAAGACATAGTTACACATACAGGGCCAGATCCTCAGCTAGTGTCAGTTAACGTGACTCCATTGACTTATTCAGTTTGCACCAGCTAAGGATCAGGCCCAAATATGTTAAAGTAATCTATGGCTGCCTTTGAGTAACAGTTGTTTGGCAGGTAGCGCCTGTTTTTCATGGACTCAGCTGTTCCTTTGTAACGCTAAATACAAACCGAAACAGCCCACTTGAAATAGCTGAATTTCCCTCCCCAGGACCCCAATTCTGCATGAATCACTGCACAGAGTTAGGAGCTGGTCATTCTTTTGAGGGTGTAAGTGGGACTAGCTGCTAATGCTTAAACAACCAGAAATCCCCATTCCCCCTTGAAATATGTCCGGGCTTTCACACAGGCACTCAAGAAAGAGGCCTTGTTCTAATTGCCAGAGAATTTGAAGTCATGTGGGAGGTTAAGTCTTGCTGATCCTGGTGCTTGGCAAAAAGGAAAGGTTTAGAAAGAGAAGAGGCAACAAGAGCATTTGAACCGAAATAATATATTTGACTGTATTTAGGTGGTTTAGGAAACCAGGAGGCAAGGGGGGGAAAAGCCACATAACTCTTGATACTTTCCCGGTTTGTTTTTGTTTTGTATTATGGAGTGGCAGGAGCTTGTTGACTCTTTTGAAAAATATTCTTAGCGATTTTTTGGTTCATCATGTCACCAAAGCACCTTGAACTGGAATCTCCAAATTTGTTTTGCTTGCCTTGCTGAGGAGAGGCACCGTTGTTAGTACTGGGGGACCTTAGTACAATTTTTGGGAGGGAAATTTAGTGGGGGAAAAACATATACATATATTATGGCGGCATCAATAGGGACTTGACAGTTAAGGGTGCGTTGAGATTTGCACTTGGAGAAGGGTGTAAAGACTCATGTTTTACACTTTAGTGACTGAAATGGTTTTCAAGTTCAATACAGAAACTTCAGAAAACTGAATTTTCATAATATTTGCTTAAAATATTTAGCATCGTTTGCAAAGGAAACATGTTAAAACTATCTCTTCTTGGATTTCCTCCTGGCAGCCTGTCCAGTCTCTTATATTGCCTTCCTGAAGCTAAAGAACCAGTCACCACAAACTCAAAACTCTCTCTCTCTCTCTCACACACACACACTCTCTCTCACACATACGCACAAACTATGTAAAACGAACATTATTTAGATTGCAATGTTAAGCACCATTAGGAAAACCATGTATGATTGCTCATGCAAGTATAATTACTGGCTCAGTGGGCATCCATTCTGTGCACAGAATAATGCAGGATCCTACAGATATAATAGTATGATTGTGTAAAGATCATACCATAATGCAGGCCTGCATAACTCGTAAAGCGGCGAGGGCCACATTACTCCAAAGAAAACAGCTGAGGGCCGAAACCCCCCGGCCCCGTGGAAACAACCCCCCGCCCCAGGATCTCTCGGCCTGTGGAAACACCCCACCCCAGCACTGCCCAGCCCTGCAGAAACAAACCCTCCTTCCCCAGCGCTGCCCCACCAAAACAGCTGTGGGCCAAAAAGGAAGGTTGGAGGTGGAGAAGTGATACTTGATTTTAAATCAACCAGGGGCTCCCAGCTGAAGAGGTGGCTGGGAGCCCTCAGGGGCAAATTAAAGGGCCCAGGGCTCCGACGGCTGGGGGAACATGGAACTTTGCGGGGCTGGGGCAGGGATTTAAAGGGCCTAGAGCTCCTGCTGCTGAGGGGAGCCTGAGCCCTTTAAATCCCAGCCTCAGCCCATCCGCTGGAGCTGCGGCCGGGATTCAAAGGGCTCTGGGCTGCCCATGGCGGAGGGGAGCCCTGAGCCCTTTAAATCTCAGCCGCGCCGGGAATCTCTGCCGGCAGCCCAGAGCCCTTTGAATCCAGGCCGCGGCTGAGATTTAAAGAACTTTGGGCTCCCCGCCGCTGCAGGCAGCCCAGATCCCTATGAATCCCGGCCGCGGCTGAGATTTAAAGGGCTCTGGGCTCCCCGCCACTGGGGGCAGCTCAGAGCCTTTTGAATCCTGGCCGCGGCTGGGATTTAAAGGGTTCAGGGCTCCCCGCCACTGCCAGCAGCCCAGAGCCCTGTGAATCCCAGCCGTGGCTGAGATTTAAAGGGCTCAGGGCTCTCCCGGCTGTGGGCAGCCCAGAGCCCTTTGAGTCCCAGCCACGGCTGGGATTTAAAGAACTCTGGGCTCCCCGCTGCTGCGGGCAGAACAGAGCCCTTTAAATCCCAGCCACGGCCGGGACTCAAAAGGCTCTGAGCTGCCCGCAGCGGTGGGGAGCCCAGAGTTCTTTAAATCTCAGCCGCAGCCGGGATTCATAGGGCTCTGGGCTGCCCGTGGCTGCAGGCAGCCCAGAGCCCTTTGATTCCCCGTCATGGGCCGCATAGTGAGCCTCTGCGGGCCGCCGTATGTTGTGGAGGCCTGCCATAATGAATACCTGAATTATGGTTGTAATCCTAAATCTGGCACTTCCTAACTTTCAGGTGCTTGACTCCAACATAAATAACATTATTTTGAAAGGTACAAGGTGGGTGAGGTAATGTCTTTTATTGGACCAATTTCTGTTGGTGAAAGTCTCTCAGGAACAGAAGTTGGTCCAATAAAAGATATTACCTCACCCGCCTTGTCTCTCTCTTATCCTGGGACCAGCGCAGCTACAACAACACTGCATACATTCTTTTAAAGCAGCTTTTTGTGTGTAATTGAGCAATAGTGTGTGTGTGGGGGGCGCGGGTTAGGGTAAAAACAAATTCTGTTACGCTCAACTATAACAACTCCCCCAATCATGGATCATCAACAGGATCTGAATCCCGAGCCTTCAGCAGTGTGGCACAGACTGCTGCTACGTGAGCTACAGGACCAACATTAGTGAATGGTAGGAGAAAGCTGTTATGTGGGAAGGTGGGAGGAGATTGGATTGCTGAGTCCAGGTGCTAGGTCCAGGAAGAAGCCCATTCCAGCTTGGATCTTGCTCCACGCACTCCCCAGAGTGGGGGGAGCTCCTGCCCCACGTCTTGCCCCCAGAATGGGGGGTTGGTGTCTGGTGCCATTTGCAGGATTTGAGAATGGGGGTGTTGCCATGTCTGTGTCTGTCTGTCTGTCTCTCTCTCTCTTCTTGCCTAGTAGTTAAGGGAGCCGAGTTTCTGCTCCATGCGGTGCCCCGGGGTACAAATGTGTGTGTGTAAACAGGCCACTGGGGCTATGTATTGGTTCTAGGGACTTGTAGGTGAGTAGAGCCTGGATGAGCACTCTTCTCCCCACACTCTGCTCTGGCTATTTTCACAGCTGCCTGCAGTGGCCCTGGCTTGAGCCCACCCTTGGTGTGTTCAGGTATTTGGGCAGACTGCCAAAAGTTCCCTGAGGGACACAAGTGAGAAAAGGGAAACAGTGATTTAAAATCTACAGTTGCATAGATCTTTCAGCCAAACCTGAACGGAATTTCCTAGGAGAAAGAAAAGGCATTTCTGTAGCCCAAGGGGATCTCCCCAGCTGAATATCAAAGGCCTATTACAAAGGATGAAGGTCTTTCAGAGAAAAGGTCACAACAATCTTTTATAAAAGGAAGCGGTAGGCAAACTAGGCTCACTGCCAGCTCTCCCCATAATATATATTCTCATAAGGTAGCAAGGATGGGGCTGAGATGTTACAGGAATATATATGTTGCTAGCATGGTTTCAGCTATTGTATGGACAAGGCTTAAATGTACCGTGTAGCACGTGAGATTCTGTACGGAGTGTAGAGACCCTAATTTAAAGTGCCTTGAATAAGAACTGCAGTGGGCTGTAGAGGCTCCTACACAGTTGCTACAGGAATTTTTTGGACGGGACCTATGTATCACATGGACAGGCTCAAAGCCTTCCCTGCACCCTGCAGAAAGTCAGAGCAGTTGGGCTATGTGAGTGTGAAGCGTGAAAGGGTTAAGGATGCAAACACACACCCTAACTGGGGTCAGAGCATTGAGCCGCAGAGTAGTAATCAGTCCACTCCATGCGGCTGCTTTCCCAGCCTACGCTACTGCAACCTCTCGGTGCCACTTGCACAGGGCATTAGGACAATTGAATTTATGTAACTGAGGATCCTGTGGCCTTTTCTCTTACCTATCCCCACCGCAGGCAGGACTGCCACATCAATTCCCTGTCCCTCCACATGACACAGGAGGTGCAGAAGCTCCTTTGCGTGATAATTCTGCTGAAGCAGCACATTTCCTGGCCAGGAGTCCTCTTCAGTGAGCGCTAATCACTTTTTTGGTGACACTGCCCAGCTGCAGAAACTCCAGTGGCTGGGAGGCCATGGCTGCAGCCTGCTTATGGAGAATGTTCTGACATCCGTTCCCCTGGTATTTAGTTAGCAGAAGACAATTGTAATCCAGGACTAGAACTAGCAGCTCCTTTGTCTTCCAGTGGAGAGGCCAAGCAACACGGGGAAGATGGTGCTTTGATCAGTCCTTTTGATTATGAAATAAAACAGTCAGCTGTGTATTTAATATGAAACATACAGAGTTGTACTTACCCTCTGCTAATGTCATAAAGCAAGCCTGGCCTGCCAAGTTGTAGCATTCTGGATGCTAGAGAAAACAGGAGAGACTTTCAAGTTCTGAGGAAGAAAGTCCTTTTCAAGTCAGGGATTACAGTGAAAGCAGTAAGTAGCCAAAGTTAGGATTATCCTCAGAGTTATTTATTGCATGATGCCTGCCTGGAAACCTTATGGCAAGATCGGTAAGCCTATGTTATCGTGCTAAGCACGGCTTACATAATTATTGGATTGAAGGAGAACCAAATTCTCTGCTGTCATAAATTGATATAGTTCCATTGAATCTGGTCCAGCTCTTATGGGAAAGAACCTTCTATCAGTAACCCACTGTTTGGCAAAGATGGGGCCTGCTCCTGCTCCCTTTGAGCAACCCATTGACCTCTACAGAAGCAGGATTAAATCCACAGTTAGCTGAGTGGAGACTTGAGGAACATGTTCCAGTTGAAGGTTCAGCTCTGTGGTAACATAGACTGTTACAGTATTAACCACTGGGATATCTTAAAATATGGAGACGGAAAACAGTGCTTGCTATTATAAACAGCTGTGGGCCAAATTCTGCCTACACGTTCACCACTGTAAATTCAGAGTAGCTCAGTAGATGTCACTGGACTTCCTCTAGACTTAAGATGGTGTAACTGAGGGCAGAATTTGTCCTGCTGTCTTCACAGCCCCTTGGAATTTGGGTCTCCAGAATGAAAGGTGCCATTTATTAAATGTACCGCAAAGCATCCTTGGTTACTACTAATTTACCAGAAGCAGAACTGAAATCAGATCCGATCATTTTGAAAGGACTTAAATATTTGGGCACAGGTCCTGTGTCCACAAATATCACTAGAATCTAGGAATAAATATCTGTCCAGATCTGAGAGTGGAAGATTCTGAAATGTGAGACTATCTGGTCTCAAGGCCAACAATGAGTTTCTCATATGTCTGAATGGGAAAAAAGGCAACTAGCAGGTTTTGCAGGCATGTTATTGTACGACAGAAATGTTTAGAAGAGGGAGGATTCTTCAGATTATTTCTCTTTCCCAAAGGAAAGAACTCAGCTGTGATATTAGCGCTTCTCATCTCTCTACAAACCCATTTTCTTTACTGAAAGGTTTTATTTTAATGCTTCACTCCACACATACTGAGTGTGTCTGCATTGCAATCACAGAGTATGATCGCAACTGGTGTAGACATACTCGAGGTAGCTTTAATCTAGTTGTCTCAGGCACCAGAGCAGTGAAACTGCTGCAACATATGTTTCAGCGTAGACTAACCAACCAGGTTTTGGCCAGGCTTGTGCGCTTAAGTACATTGCTGAACCAGGGCTACATACACTAACATACCAACATGTCCTATTATACTGAGAGGGGATGAGGAAGAGAAGGTGATAATATATGATAGTGTGTTGTGCTATAAAGTAATGTAAGAATACTAGATCAGACCCCCAGTGATCTGTCTAGTCTGGTAATCTCTTCCTGGGAGTGGTCAGCACCAGCTGCTTCACAGGAAGGTGCAAGAACCTGCAGGAGGTAGTTAAGGAATAACCTGCCCACCCCTTCTGGGAATGGGCGTTCTAACATCCCGCTCCACTGCACCCCATTCCCAGAAGTTGGTTTATGCCTTGAAGCAAGCAGGTTTGTGTCCTGTCTGAAACTGCTGTTTGTTTTTGTGTTATTCACTATTGTAACCTTGGATAGTCTTGTTGTGAGTATAAATGTATAATCCTGCGAAGCCCTGGGCCTCAGTGATAATTTTGTTACAGTGAGTGCCACACGTTGAGTGTTGTATAAGTAATATTTCCTTTTAACTGTTTGGAATTTGTCACTTTTCACTTTCATTGCCTGTCCACTTGAAGGGTTCTAGTCGCAGGAGTTTGGGATGGCTCTGTTGTTTAGATATACTAAACATATTTGACAGAAACTGTTTTAGAAATATTTGCTAGGTGTTTTGTTTTTAATGGCGGCACTGTTTTCCGTATGCTACCACCTAAGGGAATTCATTTTGTTGTGACTCTCTTGCAGTGGACTAGTGTCTACTGCAAAACTCAAACGGTGGTAGGTATTTGAGAAATTATTCACAAGCAGATCATAAATGTCAAGACAGCCCACTGGATAAAGTACATCTGTGCCATTTTATATCTCAATGTGTGTTTCGTTTAATTATTGTTTTATAAAGAACATTACTGGCGGGATAGACAAAGCTAGAGAGGGGGAATAAAACCTAACCGAGGTTGAATGGTGGTTTTTTGTCTTTAATGAACAGCTCATCTCTAGAGCCTCCTTGAGTGGTTTTACTGTTCTTTGTGTTCCCCTTCCTCCTTTGGCCAGGCCGAGGGGATGGTGTATTCACAGCTTTTCTTTTCCCCATTTGGTCCCTTCCTTGTCCATGTTCTTTATGGCTCTCAGCATGGCCCAGGTTAAATTAATTGAAAACAAGTTATCTGATAGATATGAAAACATTCTTAATTCCCCATTAACAACTATGAGGGAATTGTTTCTAATGGGGGTCCCCTATGGACTGGTTCTCAGTCCAATGCTACTCAATATTTTTTTGTCAGTTATCTGGAAGAAAATATAAAATTATCGCTGATAAAGTTTGTGGATGACGCAGACTGAACTCCCAAGGGGATGCTGAGATGCACAAAATGTATAAAGGGGCGAGTACCAAATAGGAGTAGGGAGGTGGTGTTACCACTGTGTACAGCATTGGTGAGACCACCCTTGGCATATGGTGTTCAGTTCCAACATCGTCTACATTTTAAATAGCATATTGAAAAGCTGGAGAGAGTTTAGAGAAAAGCTGCAAGAGTGGTTTGTGTCTATAAAACATTCCTTACGATGAGAGAGACTTAAGATAAATAGACTGAGTGTATCAAAGAGAAGGTTAACAGGTGACTTGATCTGCACAGGGAAAAGATATCTGGTACTACAGGGCTCTTTCATCTAGCAGACAAATGCATAACAGCTGGAAATTGGAGTCAGCAAAGTTCAGACTGGAAATAAGATGCACATTTTTAACAGGCAATTAACCATTGGAACAGATTACCAAGGAATGTAGTAAATTCTCCATCACTTGGCATCTTCAGATCAAGACTGGATGTTATTCTAAAACAGAGGTGGGCAAACTACGGCCTGCAGGACAGTCCTGCCTGGCCTTTGAGCTCCCGGCCCCTACCCTGCTGTCCCCCTTCCCCTGCAGCCTCAGCTCACCGTGCCGCCAGTGCTCTGAGCAGCGTGGCTGGCTCCAGGTGGGCAGCATAGCTGCCAGTCTTGGTGCTCTGAGCAGTGTGGTAAGGGGGTGGAGAGTTGGATAAGGGGAAGGAGGTCCTGGGGGCAATCAGGGGATAGGGAGCAGGGGGTGGTTGGATAGGCGTGGGAGTTGCGGGGGGAGCTGTCAGAGGGTGGGGGTGTGGATAGGGGTTGAGGCAGTCAGGGGACAGGGAGTGGGGGGTTCGATAGGGGGTGGGATCCTAGGGGGGGTGATTAGGGGTGAGGGGGTCCCGACAAGGGGTGGTCAGGGGACAAGGAGCCGGGGGGGGTTGGATGGTTCAGGAGTTCTGAGGGGGGCAGTCAAGGGACAGGAAGTGGGAAGGGGTGGATAGGGGGTGGGGGCTAGGCTCTTTGGGGAGGCACAGCCTTCCCCACCCGGCCCTCCATACAGTTTTGGAACCCCAATGTGGCCCTCAGGCCAAAAAGTTTGCCCACCCCTGTTCTAAAAGATACATTCTAGTTCAACCACAAGTTATTGGACTCAGTGAAGGAACCACTGGGTGAAATTCGATGCATTTGCTTATCATAATGGTCCTGTGATGCAGCGTGGTCTGCTGTGGCTGGAGCACTAGCATGCTATTCTCCATTATGGTTCCAAGTCCGTGGGTTGGCAGTAGCACCTACTGGCTCAAGTCTGTAGATTGCTGGTAGGGGAACTCAGGTCCTTCCTCTCCATCAAGCTCCAACCCAAGGCCCTGGGGCTGGCAGTTCAGGTGTGCAGCAAAGGCAAGGGTATCACCAAGACTGTTCCTTGGGTCACTTCCTACTACATCCCCTGTCTCTCTAGAGGCCTACCAGTTGCCTGGCTATTGACTTGCAATGCATACTCAGCTGAAAGGGGTCCAGAGGTTCTTCCTCCTCATTCACAGGCAGGCTATGCTGTCTCTCCACTGGCAGCCTGCATCTCTAAATTGAGGTCTGCTCCAGATGGCATTGGGCTCTTTCTGTAACCCTGCAGGAGCTACCAGAGCAGCTCTGCTCACTTGCACTGACCTCCCTAACTGAGCTATGCTGTGCCTTTTTAAACTCCAGCTCTATTGCAAGCACTCCCAGCAAATAGGTCTGGGCGAAGCCTCTTGGGCTCAGATCTGCTCTTTAACACTCTATTCCCCACTGTGGGGTTTGTACACTACAGCACATGTCCCTTCTAGCCTTAAAAATCCGTTACTCTTATTTCCAGCATCTCTAAATCAGGTTATGCTTTGATGCACTGCTATTGAGAGTTCTTCTATTTAAAAAAAAAAAAATCTAGACTGGCAGGTTATTGTTTTCCTGAAAGGACTGCATTTTTTTTTAAATAAGGGTTACTAGTTTGGGTCAGAACATTAGCAGCTAAAGTTAAAGTTGCAGATATGCTCTTCTCTGCTCTCTCTCTCCAATATATAGACCACAGTTGGTCAAAAAGTTCTGACAGCTTTTTGATGGAAAGCTGCTTTTTGATTAAATGAAAATTCTAACACAACCCCCCCAATTTCATCAAAAAATTGAGGTTTTGTAAAAATAAATATAAAAACTCACTTTTCAGTTGCCAAAAATCTGAATAACATCTAGATTTTTTTTTTTGTATTAAAACAATTTTTTGTCTGTGGGTTTTTTGTTTGTTTGTTTATTTTTGGGGGGGAGGGATATTTCCTGGTCAGCTTTAATATAGATAATAAAATCCACATTGAACAATATTTGTAGTGCTTTTGCTGTATCTATAGAAGTGCAAACCACCAAAATTCAAAAGGGTAAGGGAGCTGGACCAAAATTTCCCTCTCAAGTCCACATGGTAGTAGATACCTGCTTTGCTATTCCACCTTCCCTGCATGTGTGGAACTCCCCAGAGGAGTCCTGGAGACAAGATCCATTGAAGGGATTTAAAAGGAAAGTATTGCCTTTAGTTTTTGATTGATAAGAAGTAAATACTTTTTAAGGCATGTGTGACAAAGTGGGAATGTTCTTAACATTTTCTCTGAATACTGTGTGAGTGCCTCAGTTTCCCCTATGCATTTCTTAGGTATCTAGGTGGGGGGATCAGGATGTGTGATTGTTGCAGAGCTCAAGGGGGCTCCTGTGATATGGTCTGCATAGAAAATGGCTGACACTCTGTCTCCTGGCAACTAATTTGCCTGGACCCCTCCTCTACAAAGGTGCCAACTGAAGGTGTTGGAGAACAAAGAGATCAGGCGACCTCCTGGCCTGGGAAAGAGACAAAGGAAGAGGAGGGGCTGAAGGGTTTCACTTTGGAGCTGGCTGGGAAAATAGAGGGGAGGCCAGACAGGCCTCCTGGCCTCCCCCAAGATGGACATGATTGAGGGGGTCCTGTTGTCTGTACCTGCAAGACCTGTCTTGGACTGTGTTCCTGTCACCTAAATAAACCTTTTATTTTACTGGCTGGCTGAGAGCCTTGGTGAATCGCAGGAAGCCGGGGGTGCAGGGCCTTGTCTCCCCCAAACTCCATGACAGCATGTAATATACAGAGTACCTGAGATAATAGAATAACAGTGTTGCCAACCCTTGTGATTTTACTGAGTCTTGCTTTTGCTTGGTGTTAATAAATCACCAGCTCCTGAATTCAAGTGATTATGCAGAATTTCAGCTTTCATTTATGAAAAAAATTCTAGCCTGCATGGTTGTAGAGAAACATTTGTCACATTTTTAAGTTTAAGTTAAAAGCTCAGATACCAAAAGACAAAGTACCTAAAACTGATATATATCTTTTAAAAATCTCATGGATTTTTAAGGACTATTTCATAATTATTGAATATTTGAGGCTGGCATCACCGGTAGTATTGTGCACTTGCAGAGCTGTCTGCTTCAAACACTGGGAAAACATTCACTTGTTAATCCTCACAGCATCCAATGAGGGAAATGTCATTATCCTGAAGGCTACCAGTGGGGAGGCTTGAGATATGGAGGTTCTGACTTTCCAAAGGCCCCCTAGCGAGTCACTGGCGCAGAATTCCTTGCTCAATCCACTTAACCTGTTCCCTTTCTAAGCACATAATGTAAAGAGTCCTCTCTCTCTTCATTACCCTATGTATGTATTATTCTATGTACCAGTCCCTGGCACAAAGAGTTTTCTGTTTTCATTTCTAACAGAACTCTGTGATTGGTTGCAGGATTGTTTTTCAATGACTAATGTCTCCTGGTACGGAGGAGCAAGCATCAGAGCCCAGCGCTGGCCTTTGAACAATGTGAATACAAAGTCGCAGCCATTTGTTATCAGCAACCTCACCAAAAATCCCACCGGCTATGGATCTGTCTTAGAAAAATACTTTTTGGGATCAACAGGTAAGAAGAGTTTCTTCGCTGTGATTTCTCATTGTTCCTGACACTAACTAGCTTTGGATGTTAGGAATTCTAACTTAGGATTTACCTTTACTGATAGAAGGAGTGTTGGCTTGGAGCATTGGCATTCTCCTAATGTGGAACTTGAACCAAAGAACTTGTGACCCAGAGGTGGAAGTGCCATCAATATGTGCCCCTCCATTGATCCACTGGTGTCTATGAGCATGTAACAAATTAGCCAAATTGCATGGCTTATCTTTTCTCTTCACACTGTGTTAATTTGAAACATTCATTGCAGCAAGAGGTCCCTGTGACTGGATTTTGAAAAGGACTGGATAATTTTATGACTCTGATATCTCTAGACTCTAGTAGTTATGCAAATTCAGAGAATAAAGGATAATCACATCTCATGCCTCAGGGTGTAAGATGATGATCTGCAAGATCCCAATTTCAAAATACAATACTGCACAACTAGTTAGGTGGTTATCCCTTCCTTTCACGGGTCAGGTACTGGCACTGCCAAAAGCAAGATATCGGACTACATGGGCCAGTGATCTGCCCTGGCAGGGAAATCTTCTATTTATTCTTTGCAATGCATGCTGACCTGACAATATCATTCACTGATGGCTACTCAGCGATACAGTACTGGAAAAGCCCTTGGCAGCTGGCAGCTAGCGCTATTTATCATTGCCGGGCACATGGCATGTGTGTTTAGCTCTTTAATGGCATAGGTTACTGAAAGTCACAGATAACTATTTCAGCTGCTACTTTGGCTGTAGAATCCATTGTGGAAATTCTTCTCCTTCCATTCATGCAGAGTGCTAGCAGAACAGATTAAATGGTGCCTCAGGAGGATGTGCATGGAAACTCAGGAGAGGTTTTTCCCCTCAGTCATAAGCACAATTCCTTAAACATGCTCCGTGAAGGGCTGAGTCTCCGCTGCCTCACACCTTCGGTAGACAAGACAGTTACATGCCATGAGGGCAGGGGACTGGACTCGATGACCTCTTGAGGTCCCTTCCGGTCCTAGAGTCTATGAACCTATGAATCTGTGTAGAGCAGATGTAGAGATGGTGCCATTCTGATGACAGGGTACATCTACGCTGCAACTGAAGGTATAATTTCCAGCTCAGGTAGACACACGTGCACTAAGCCAACACACTACAAATAGCGATATAACTGGGGTGGGAAAGGTGGTTCAATGGGCGAGCTGCCCGAGTTGGTACCTTTGCACAGGTACCTACTCCCATGGGTGCCAGGTTTGTATAATTTGTGTTGGTGTCCAGCCAGAATGGGTCCAAGCAGAGCTGTCTTATCCATAGGATGGACCTGGGCAACTGCCCTGGGCCCCATGCTTCAGGGGGATGTGGGGCCCAGGGCAGCCTGGGGGATTAGCAGGGGGCTGGGCACTGGCAGCAGCGAGCGATTTGTCCCCAACCTGCCCTGCCAGCTCCTGGCATTGCTCAGGGGAAGGGGTGGAAGCCAGAAAGAGGCAGGGTGGGGGCGGGAGCTTGGGGGAAGGAGCAGAGTAGGGGGAGGAAGAGGCAGAGCAGAGTGGAAAGTGGTGGGGTGGAGTGGGCTGGGACTGGGTTGCTTGCTGCTGCCGGTGCCAAGCCCCCAACTAATCCTCCAGGACCCCTGGTCCCTGCATCCCCCTGAAGCACGGGGCCTGGGTTGGTTGTCCCAGTCCATCCTATGGACGGGATGGCTCTGAAAATATAAGCCCAAACATTGGTGGAGCCGGGCCCATGTTCCTGAATATTGGTGAAGCACGGGCACCATGGGCCCATATAACTTGCCACCTGCACCTACTCCTCTATGTCTGTCTCTGCCAACTGACAAGCTACATGCAGTTAGAAGTGTAATTTGAGGAATAGACTTGGAATCCCTGGCGCAGCTGCAATTACATGCAGCCCTTCTGGTCTTGGTCCCCCTGCCAATCAGATCCTTCTGCTCTTACTTCTCTGCCTGCCTGTTCCTTCCCTCATTATTCCAGCTTCCAAGTATAGCCCATGGCGCTTCCTTTCTCCCCTTGAGGCTGTGATACTAGTTATCTAGCACTCCTTTACTAACCTCCCCGGCTTGCACTAACTCCTTGGACAGTCCCCAAGTCTCCACTCTATTGCATTTCTTAAAAGTCAGGAATGAAGAGCCTTATAAAGTCAAAGGGCTGGATTGTGTCTTTAGGCACAATCATGAGCAAGAGCATCATGTGTATGCTACATCCACCTTGCGACTTGTGTCACAATTCTCTTCCTGCTCCTAGAAGGTAGGTAGCCATATAGTCCTGGCCAATAGTATCAGGAAACTATCTCTGCCCGATTCTACATGCTGGCTCAGCTGCTCTGGCCAGCAAGCTGGAGAGAGAGTAGAGCCAAGGTTCCACCCACTCCCCACCCAACTGCTTCAAGAAGGAAGGAAGCAGACAAATAACTGTGTCTACTCCTGGGCACCTGTGACCAGGGTTCTAGTGGGGAGCCAGCTGTGGTCACTCTATTAGAGTGAACAGCAAAGAATGGGCAGACAATCCCCCAAAAGCGGGTGGATATTCCAGTACTTAGATTCACTAAATCAGCACCAACAGCTTCATTATTACCTTACTGGTTTCTCAGAAGTCCCAACAACACAGTTTCCTCAGGCCCCCATCCAGGTACACATGTCAAATATGATGAAAAGTTCTGTAAACCTTATTTCATCGTATAAAAGAACAGATTCTACCAATCCCAAAGGATCGGACAAGTTACTCCCAGACTGATGAATGTTTCAGATCTTACCCAAATACACACGACAGCCAATTCTTATTAACTAAACTAAAATTTACTTTAAAAAAAACCAAAAGAGAGAGAGTATGGTTAAAAAATCAATATACATACAGACATGATTTCAGCTCGTTGAGGTTCAGATTCACAGCAGAGATGGTGAGCTTTGTAGTTGCAAAGAGTTCTTTTAGAATTCAGTTAATAGTTATAGTCCAATGTCCATATCTTATATTCAGGGCGTACCAGCATAACTGGGACCTCAGTCTTGTGACTCAGACTTCCCCTGACAAAGTCTAAGCAGATCTGAGATGACACAATCAGGATCCAAGGATCTTTTACACAATTTCATGTCTTTTGACAAGTTAGAATTCCTCAAGGAACAAAAAGTAATTAGGATGACTTTGAAGGGCATTCATCACCAGTACATAGGGCTTGTCTACACTGCGACATTGTCGACAAAACTTTTGTCTTTCACTGGTACTTAAAAAAGCCCCCTCTGCGAAAGACAAAAGTTTTGCCGATGCAAGTGGCAGTATGAGCGCGGCTTTGTTGGCAGAAGCACTCTGATGCCGACGAAGCTAACTCTGCTTGTGGGGCTGGAAGTACGTTGTCTGCAAAAGTGCTGACAAAATACCAACAGAGCGTTCACACACGCTGACTTTTAGTGACAAGGCTGTGTTGACACTGCCTTGTCGCTAAAAGCTGCATAGTGTAGACAAGCCCTTAGCTATATGAATTAACATAAGGCCATTTACTTGTTCCTCCACCATTCGCAGTCCATTTCAAAGAGAGATGAATATTGAGCTATCCCACGTTTACAATTCATTTACATGATAGGATGTTCTTTTGAGCTCTGAATTATCAGAATACAGCATAGACTGTTGATTACATTGTCCATCCTACTCATACATATGTAAATACACAAAAAACCAAACATTATCTCCCCCAGGGCCATCCAGAGGATTCAGGGGGCCTGGGGCAAAGCAATTTCAGGTGCCCCTTCCATAAAAAAAAGTTGCAATACTATAGAATACTATATTATCGTGGGGGCCCCTGTGGAAAAATAAACTTGCCGCCTTTTTCCCCCCCGCCCACCAACCGGGCAGCCCTGGGGAAAAATAAACATTTAAAAACCTTCCGCATTTCAGCACAAACCCAGTTTTGAGAACTTCTTTTCAAGTCACCTTTAGAAGGTATCACTGGTTCTCAGCGTCAGCTAGTGCTGAAAGGCACTAAAGCTCATTAAAAGGGTTGGACAAATATTTTCTGTCAAAGCTTTTTTTGGATTGAAAACTAGGGGTTTTTAAAAAGCAGAAAAAAAATCACGGCCAATGTCTGTTTTCCTTCAAAATTTGTTTTTGTTTTTTAATTGAAAAGCTGAAATTAGTCTGCCAAAACCCCAACATGGTTTGGGGTTTCAGAAGTGAGTGGCCAAATATTTGCTGCTTGGTGTGTTTTATTGTTTAAAGAAACAATAAAAAAAATTCTGCTTAAAAAAAATCCAAAACTTTTGAACCACCTCAGCTTGTGACCAAACGCCTGAGCCTATCCAGTCAGAGATTTTGCCAGGTTTCTGATACTCTGCTGGCTTCCTTGACTCATATCTGTCTCCATAACTTTGGGTTCATTTCGGTTAGAACATAAGAACGCCATACTGGGTCAGACCAAAGGTTCATCCAGCCCAGTATCCTGTCTACCAACAGTGGCGCAATGCCAGGTGACCCAGAGGGAGTGAACCTATCAGTATGATCAAGTGATCTCTTTCCTGCCATCCATCTTCACCTCTGACAAATAGAGGCTAGGAACACCATTCCTTACCTTCCTGGCAAATAGCCTAATAATGGACTTAACCTCCATGAATTTATCTGTTTCCTAGAGACTGGCTCCATGGGTCCCTCACAAACTGAGATAATTACTGTGGATTTTGTCTTTAGTATAGCTTTATGTACATACTCCACAAACTGAGCATTTGAGCTTGTTCCAGAATCTGGGATGAGCCTATGTTGTGAAAACTGAAATGCTCAAAATAGCACATGCATGTGAATTAAATTTAAATTAAATTGCTAAAATTAAATTAACCCAGGGGTCTCAAACTGGGGGTTGGGACCCCTCAGGGGGTCACACGGTTATTACTGGGGGTCACTGCTGTCAGCCTCCACCTCAAACCGTGCTTTGCCTCCAGCATTTATAATAGTGTTAAATATATTAAAAAGTGTTTTTAATTTATAAGGGGGGGGTCGCACTCAGAGTTTAGCTATGTGAAAGGGGTCACCAGTACAAAAGTTTGAGAACCACTGAATTAACCCCTCTGGAGCCTCGGGGAATGCAGGGGAGCAGGGGTGGGTGTCTCCCTTGGTGGGGTTGGGAAGGAGGTAGGTGGTGTAGGATATTGCTCTTCCCATGTGATCCCTCCCCCTTGGCTCTATCACTGTTAATCTAAAATGGCTAATTTTAAATGAAGCTACCCTCCCCTGATATGAATCTCCCTATGGCACTGAAATTAAATGTAGACTATAATTTGGCATTTGAGAAGTGAAAGGGATGGTAGCCCTAAGGGAAAAGATAACACTTGGCTCTTTGTGTTAAATAGCTGTCTGCAAGCCTCAAACTGCTGAATGAGCTTTAAGGTAGGGAAGGCTGTGCCTCCCCAAATAGCCTGGCCCTGCCCCCTATTTGACCTGCACCCACTTCCTGCCCCCCGACTGCCCCCCTCAGAATCCCTGACCCATCCTGCTCCTTATTCCCTTACCACTCCCCTGACACCCCTTCAACCATCACCCCAGGACCCCACCCCTCACTAACCCCCCCGATCCCTGTCCCCTGACCCCTATCCATGCCCCCGCTGAGTCCTGACTGATCCCCAGAACGCCCACGATCCAACCCCCCATTCCTCGTCCCCTGAACGCCCACCCCAGAACCTCTGCCCCCTCCCTGTCCCCTGACTGTCCCTGGGACTCCCTCCCCTTATCCAACTCCCACCGGCCCTGTCCCCCTTACCCCTGCCTCCCTCCTCTCCCGGAACCTCAGTGTGCCGCGTCCAGGGGCAGCCCTGGACAGTGCTGCAGTGGCATGGCTCCAGTGGGACCTGAGCTCCCGCTGCTCGGCCACAGCTCGCAGGCCTGCCCCCTTACCATGTGGCTCTGAGCAGGAGGAGCTCAGGCCCCACCGGAGTCACACCACTGCAGCACTCTCCAGGGGGACGCAGTGCGCAGAGGTGCCGGGGGATGGGGGAAGGCGAGGGGGGAGCCCAGGGCAAATTGCCCCACTTGCACCTCCGTCTGGGGGGCCCTATCTCCCTACATGTCTTCTGTGGGTTAATTATTTTGCAGGATGTTTAACCCTTTCTGGCTATGCATCAATGCACCCAGTCCCAAGGCCCAAGTAGCTAGCCTAGCAGTGTATGGGATAGTTCCTGTTACCTCCTGGCTCCTACTCATCTGTGCAGCCATGTACTCAAAGTTAGAATCTAATATAATGTACTACTCTCCTGCCAATTCTGTTGTTTTCTGAATCTCATGGTATCTGGTACTTTTCTTGAAGCCCTAACTCCTGGAATCAGGTGATTACCTAATCAAGTATCAGAGATTACCTAAGAATCTCAGCTTTTGTTTAAAAAAAAAAGTGTTTAGCTTTCATGATTGCAGAGAAAACTTGAAACATAACCAGAGTGCAGGACCGGCTTTAGGCCAATTCCACCAATTCCCCTGAATCGGGCCCCACACCAAGCCCCGGTACGGCATACAGGCAAGAGCTGGTGCGCTGTACCAGGGTGGCCCGGCTTCCCCAGGGGGCAATTTAAAGGGCCTGTGGCACATCCCTTAAATCAGAACTTTGTATAGGGAACCGGTTGCTAAGAAATGAAAGGCTTTTTTTTACATTTTTTTTTCCCAGTCATCCTTGCCGGGGCCCCGCCAAAATTCTTCGAATTGGGCTTCGCACTTCCTAAAGCCGGCCCTGCCAGAGTGCAATCTAAATACTCAGAAATGAAAAGGCAGAACACCCCCCCCCCACAATTTGTTTATAATGTCATGATTTTAAAGCCAATCTCATGATTTTAGGGAGCCTGGACTCCTGATTTTTTTTTTTTTTAGCCTTCAGGGTTAGCAATATTGCAAATATAAGGATATGAAATGTATATCATGATTTGGGACATGTGAGAGTTTGTGTATTGGTTTTTACACATACACAGCCTTCTGCATGTTTAACAAAAGTATCCTCGGAGCGCAAAATGAGGCAAAGAAGGTCTTTCCTTTTGACTGCATTATGGCAGGATGTCCACCCCAGTCAGATAGCATGTGTATTCGCACTAACATTTATGGAGCTGATTTAAGTCAAAGCCTCATGTAGAAACTAGAGGCTTGATCCTGGACCACTGAAGTCAATGGTTCTTTTGCCATTGGCTTCAACAGAAGCAGAATCAAGACCCAGATGCAGAAAACCTGATCAGGGCTTGTGTATTGAGAGCTTTGAGTTACAAGTGGATCAAATAGCAGCCAGGCTTCAAAGACTGAAAGGGTCATGTTGGATTTGTAAACTAAACTTTCATGTGTGAGGAGGGATAGCTCAGTGGTTTGAACATTGGCCTACTAACCCCAGAGTTGTGAGCTCAAACCTTGATGGGGGGCCACTTAGGGATCTGGGGCAAAAATCAGTACTTGGTCATACTAGTGAAGACTGGGGGCTGGACTTGATGACCAAGGTCCCTTCCAGTTCTAGGAGATAGGTATATTTCCAATTATTATTTTATTAAATATAAATCTGTCATGGGAAATGGATTTACGGGTCCCAGTAGCTGAGCAGTGGAAGGTTTGCGTGAAATCCAATGTGTAACATAATGACTTTTTCAGTTTGTGTCCTTTTTGGCTTAGGCTGAATAGAATGAGGACAAAAGAAATTGCTTGCCTAGGAATTTTAAAGATAATTCACTGCTTAGACAAGAGTTCAAAAGCCTGATACATTTATATTATATAAAGTTGTATATCTTCTCCTCCCCCAACAAGGAAAGCTCTGCTCTGATGCAGAATCTTTTTGGGGATGGTGGTTCAGTCAGATCCAGAGTTTTACTGTCATTCTCCTAGCTAGGTTGGAAAGAAGTGTGGTCTGATGGTTAAGGCACCAATACTCAGGAGATCTGGGTTCAGATCCTGGCCTTGCCACAAGCTCCTTATCTGATCTTGGGCATGTCACTTAATCTCTCTGTGCCTCACCTCTCCAGCTGTAAATGGGAGACAGCAGTGCTTCCTTTTTCCCATGCTTGGTCTCTTCCCTGGAAAGGTTACACAACAGTTAATATGTTATTCTGGACATATACACCTAGCACAATGAGGCTCTGATCTCAGTCGGAGGCCTTTGAATTCTGCTGTTCTTCAAATTCCTTGCATTTCTTTCACCTCTTACCAATGGCCCGGTGTGTCTTCCAGTTTTGTGTTCACCCTGCAGCCCTGTCAAGAAAACGAATAAATGTAGATTCTTTTTGTAACAAGAAGGATCTTGCTAAAGCCAATATGTAAAAATTAAAAAATGGTTAATTAAAGCTTTTTTTTTAATGTAGAGCCCCCGCCGCCCCTCCCCGAGTTGTGGCCCAAAACAGCCCTGCATTGTGCTCACACATGAGAATCAGGGAGGTAACAGAACGCTGAAGGTGGAGGTTTAGCTTCACTTGAGGAGAGGCAATGTGGGCCAGTGGGGAGGCATCGAACTGGGTCTCAGGAGACTTGGTTTCTATTCCCAGTTGTGAGAACCAAAGCATTAATTTAGGGAGGGATACCTGGGCTCCAAGGTAGATCAGCTCATGCCCTCCAAAGGCTCTCTATGTTTTGGGCCCAGATTAATTACTGAGGAGGAAAATGGCTCTGTCTACTTATTATAAATGTTATTAAAATAATAAACAAATAATCAAAAAGCTCTATCAATAAGGCTAAACTACTACAATTTCTACCAAACTCAGCATTAATCAACTCAGTTATCAAATTAAGGTCAACTGAACTAATTAGCAGCAATACTGGCATGAAATCAGTTTAGTCAGATCATCAGATTAACACAGCAAATAATCAGCTCTTAATCCTAAAGCAGAAGTTTGAGGAGATAGCTGTTTGCTTAATTAGAAACCACAGTCAGAGAACTTTTACTTTCAGCAATGGCGCCAATATTTATCTGGGCGGATATTTTAGCATAGAAACCAAATTTGTTTACATCTGTGCCATGGTCTCAAAAGCCAATTAATGCTTTCCCCCTTGCATACACTGTTAGGTACAGAGCATAACCCAGAGCCGGAGCTAGGCATAAGCAGACTAAGCAATTGCTTAGAGGCCCAAGCAGCTCAAGGGGACTCCTATTTGCTTTATATTATGTGTTGTGCGGAGGGCCCTGCAAATATGCCTCTTTAGGGTCCCCACTGGGCTACCACCACCTCTGGGCTAATCTGTTTCCTCTTCTCCCCTCAAATTTAAACTTTACTAAGATGCTTTAATAAAAGAATGTTTTACCAACTTTATCATTAAACAGTAACAGTTTCATTTCTATGGAGACTTTCTGAAACTAGTAACAGACACATTATATTGATTTTAAGGCAAAGTTTAGAGAATATTCTCTGGTTCCTCCCCATGTGCCCTTAACAGGATCTACTACACCTATAAGCATCCAACTGCACGCACTCCGCCTAAAATAGTAAAAAGCAGAGATGTCTTCCAAAAAGGAAAAATAAAATATTTGAAGTGAAAAACAGGTTTGAACTAGTCAGCTCTCTGACTTGTGTCGTGTAGGGACCTGTAACTGCAGTGGACTAGCCAGCAATTGCTGGTACTTGGCACTCTTCACTAACGGGCGTTTTCAGATGCAGGGAAAACTAATCAAGGCTAGGAAGATGATGTTGATGTTGTCACTCCCCTTCTCCTGGAAGTGATAAATTTCAGGGTCTGGCTGGGAGGGTCAGTCTTCTTGAGATGGCTGGTGACCCAAAAGGGCACACAGCCACCTGCATGACCTTGGTCTCACAGCTGACTACACTACTTTATTCCACCACCCAACTCCTTCGGAGCTGTGAGCAAATCGGGGGCACAGTAAACCCTGAGTACAGATGACATGGTCCAATCCCACCACAGTAACCAAATTCCAGCCTGTGGATAGTTCGGAGAGTTCCCCTTTAGCCCGCAGTTTTCTTTCAGATGTCCGTTTGTACAACCGCAGACAGAAAGAGGAGGAAACCTGAGGCAAGTCCTGGGGATTCCTGAATATTTTTAGAAGCAAACTGAAGGTTCATAAGGGGAGAAGAGAGGCATTTGGGTGGCAGGAGAGAGGAGGAGAGGGAGGGTAGCAGAAATGCAGATGTTCCCTGACTTAAATGTTTCCTCTTGTTGTCTCCAAAGGGGTGACAGTGACAGTTGCACCAGACATCCCCATCTCCCTCTCAGTGGAGAGCAACAGGCACTTCTGTCTTGAGAGCCCTTCCAGCATAGCCATGGTCCCCCTACAGTATATGGTGTGCATCAGTCAAAACATCACAGCTGCCCATCAGGAAGCAGGGGGCCAGCTCTCAGAGCAGGAGAGGAGGCTGCCAAACACTGACATATTAGGGTAAGAGAAAAATCTTCCCATTCCAGAGGGCACCAAACAACTATCCAATGGCAGCAACTCTTGGTCCTTATTGAACTGGGATGGACTTTCACCAGCAATCCAGAGTGAAAAGCTCTATACCCAGTGCCCTGAGCCATCCAGTCTCCTGGTGAATGTAAAACAAGAAATTTAATGAAAACTTTTCCATTCCTACTGGCGTTCAGTAGTATCTCCATTAACTGATTGGTTCAAAAGCTAGGATCCAAAAGTCCAGTTCACTGGGGACAGGACCGGCTCTAGACACCAGCAAACCAAGCACATGCTTGGGGCGGCACAATTCCAGGGGTGGCATTCTGGGATGGTTTTCTTTTCTTTTCTTTTTTTTTTTTTTTGCTTGGGGTGGCAAAAAACCTAGAGCCGGTCCTGACTGGGGAGGAACATTCCCATTTCTTCTGCACTCAATACCCAAAGTAATGCTCTAAGTGGATCTAGACCATATACTGTTTGGTAGGAAGGGGGTTGTATTCTCCAACAATTTTCTCCTTTTACTCTCTCCCACACCCCCGTACACATGCTGTCTTCAGAGACCTTGTGTCATGTACCTTCTGCCCAGCTGTGGGAGGCTAGACATAAATATCTGGTAAGATCAAGCAAGACTTCTTTCTTTTTTTTCTTTTCATTATCCCGATGCAGGTTGCCAATCTGGAGGCATTACAAAGCGGCGGATTCTGCTGCCAAAATGGAGCGAGGATTAAGGTCTTTCTTCAGCAGATTGAAAAGACATCATCTTGGGGAGGGGCTAATTGCTCTCAACGAACATTCCACAATGTTACTTTCCAATGCGGTATGTGTAGTCATGCTGGGTGAGGGCAAACTGAGGGAGTGCTTAGGAAAGCCCAGCAAATGGGGTGATGGTGCTCTGCTACTCTGGAGCAGGGAATGGGTCCTTTTTTGATGTAGAAACCTAATGCCCCCAGAGATCTACTTTAGGAGATAGGGCAGAGAGGGCTACCTCTTCCAAGAGTTCCCCACCCCTAAAGATAAGAAGTGGTGACCAGTGCATGGTTTGGTCGGTAGGAGAACGTAATGGAATGTTTGCACCTTTGAAAAGGTTGTGTGCTGGGGAATGGGAGAATATCGGAGATGGTTCGGATGTTATCTGAAACTGGGTCTCCCATCTCTATGGCAAACAGTAGGGCTGGATAAAAGTTTTCAAATCATTTTTTTCATTGGAAAATGGACTTTGTTCAAAAATAAAAAACCTCATGTTTTTTCTAAATTTCCTATGGGGAAAACAAATGAAAACTAAAAACTTTCAGTTTTGGCTTCTCCTTTTTTTATCTCCTTTTTCTGCCACCCCCCTTTTCAGTGGCAAAATGGAAGAAAGAGAGAGAAGAGGGGGGTGAATGGGACAAAATTTTTGCAAAAAAAAAATTGAATAAACAAACACATTATCCTTTTTGAAACCTGAAAAATGAAAAATATTTTGAAGTTCTCAAAAATTACCATTTTTGGACTAGTTCTAGTAATTTGCAAGTAGAGTAATGATCAACACATCAAAGAGGCAGTAAAGTGTTATATGAACTTTTCTGTATAAATCTAATCTTAAGAATAATAAAAGTTGTTTTGCACTGAGGGTACGTCTACACTGCAATCGGAGGTGCGATCTGCATTCATGAGAGTACACCTGAGCTAGCTTTCATCTAGCGAACACGCCTAAAAATAGCAGTGAGGATGCAGCAGTGCAAGCTAGGAACGCAAGTACTTACCCAGGTTTCTGGGTGGGATCATGCATCCTGCACTGCCATGTCTTCACTTAGCTGTGCTAAGTTAGTATAAGGCCAGTATATATATATATAAAAGTGAGGATGTCTATCCAAGCTATAATCACACCTCCAATTGCAGTGTAGGCTTACCTTTAGTGTGCTCCTGAATTGTTTGTGAGTTGTGGTTATTTTTTTAAGGGATGATGAAGTCTACTTAATTTGAGAGGAAGGACATTCTTGTGGTTCAGGTATTGAACTGGGACTCGGAGAGCTGGGTTCACTTCCCAGCACTGTGACAGACTCCCTGTGTAACCTTGGGCAAGTTCTTTATGGACAGATTTTCAAGAGTTTAGGTACCTGAATGAAGTGGCTGGATTGTCAAAAATGCTCAGTTCCCATCAGTTCTCAGTCACTTAGGTCATTAAGTGAGAGCTGAGCTCTTTTGAAAATCTGCCGTATAATCTATCTATACTTCAGTTCCCCAACTGTAAAATCAGTCCCTTAATCTTTCTACCTTGTCTATATTGATTGTAAGCTCTTCAGAGCAGAGCTTGTGTCTCATTCAGTGTACGTGCAGCTCTCAGCACAATGGGATCCCCAATCTCAGTTGGAGCATCGACACGCTACTGTGATACCGCTACTAATGAAGACTGTATTGTTAACTAGTCTGACTTGCCAAGCCTTGCATTCTCTGGCCATCAGTTTCAAGATACCCTGATGACTTGTGTTCAGATTACTGACTAATAGTGCACTCTGTTCTTCGTTCTCTCCAGGACCATATGCGCTTTCCCATGGCTCTGAGACACACCAGGGACCTCTCGTTAATTAAACCTCTGAAGTTTTCCATAACTCTGTCCCCGTATACAAGCATTAACTCCCAGCTGTTTCTGTCGTCTCTGCAAGAGGGCAAAGAAGATTACTGGCTGAGCCTCCAATCAAAATTCGACAGCCACCCGGTACAAGCCTATATTGCTTTTCTGATCCAATCACTTAAATCTAGAGAGTCTGAACTCAGAAGAAGCCAACAGGTGTAAGAAACACTTGGCTGGTTAAACACTCTTTCCGCAGTAATAGATAATCAGTGCAGCACACTACACTAGACAGTGTTTAAATATTAGTGATCTAGTCTCAGACCTGTAAAATTTAATATAAATAAAGCCATATATTAGATTATTTAATAGAATGTGTCACTGAAAAAATATTGTCCACTTTAGTTGTCTGTTAACCAAAATAACTCCTGACTGACACAGATTTTTTGTGCGCTATATTAAAAAGCAAAATCTCTTTTGATAGAGGCTCAGTTTCATACCAGTACTCCTGTGACAATGGATATGTTACCACAAAGAGTAAGTTATGAAATGTTTTAAATGTGCATTGTAACTGGATTTAAAAGCAAGCACAGTTAGGTCAATGTGGGTCCAATTAGTCTTATCTGTATCTTTCCCTACATTTCCTGTGAAAAGCCTATATAACTCTTTCCCCCCACCACCTTTTCCCCTTTCAGTTCTAAATTAGAAGAGAGTCCATTAGCCCAGTCTTCATAAGCAACCTTACAATAAATGGGCAGTACCCATAACTCAGTACCCAGCTGCAGGCCTACCATTATAAAACCAAGGTATTTACAGCTAACCTCTCTTGGGCCATCAGTGGTAAAAGCTTGAGCCTCTTCCACTTTAGCTCATGGACTAAGGTCTGGAGCTGGCAGCTATTGCAATCACTTTCCTACTGTGGATTACAAATGCAACTCCATAGTCCTAGCAAACCTTGCAATAACGAACCATTACATGGCGGAGTAATGCAGATCATTTTTTGGTAAGCAAGTAGATTTCAAGTTTCCAGAGGGATATCTTAAATCAAAATAAAACAAATAGTTAAGTATGAAAAATGCTCTCTGCAATATTTATTCGCTGGCACATATTTCATAATTTACAAAGGATTTTTTTATTGTAAGCTTGATTTTCAGTTAAAGGAATTTTCAGGCTTGCTGCCAATAGCTTGGAGAGAAGTGTAGGCACTTAGGGTTTGATCCAAAGCCTGTTAGAAAAACTCCTCATGACTTCAGATGCAAACTGGATCAGGCCTCTCACCAGCAATACAGTCACTTCAAGGGTGCCCAACCAGTATACATCCAGAATAAATACTTAGTGCTGTCTAAATTAATAATAATGCAAAATAATAACATGGCATATTATATCACGGGAGAGAACATCTTCCTGACCTCACCTAGTGATCAGCTTATGTCCTGGCACACGAGGACTGAGAGCTTTTACAATTCTATCCTAGCTAGCATAACTGCAGATGCTCTGGAATTGGTAAATGTATAATGGTTCAAACCCAGCCTCATAATACGCTTGCTGTATCACAGACTCCTCTGCTTACCAAGTGGAAAGGCCAGTTTTCTGTCCGGCTGAACGTGACCAATGATGCTGCAAGAAGCTGGTACATGGACAGGGCGAGCCTCTTGTGGCAGAGACTGGGAGCGCAGTATGTGACTTTTGAAGGTGGTGAAGGAAACACATTTGCAGAGCAGGCAATCCAGCCACCCAGAGAATTGGAAGGGGATAAATACATTGGCATTTTTGCACGAATGGCAGCTACGCTGGGAAATTCGACAATAATTAGTGCTGTCACAAGGTGAGTCTCAGGAAAAGTGCTCAAAAGGTGAAATGAAAACAGAGATCTAAAGCCTCTTGTTGGTCCTATTTCAGTGCAAGCAGGATAGCTGGGCTAGGGTCCAAACAGCCAAGGAGAAGGGGGAACTGTATGCAAGCCCTGTTTTAACCCTGCCTGGGAACTTGGGTGGGCATTGTGGAACGGAAGATTCTGCCTGTGGCACAATTTAAAGCACACAGACTAACTCATCTTCATGCCCCTTATCCACAATTGGCTTCAATGAAGGAGAGCAGTGGTTGGTTTATCTCCCACTGAACAAACAGGCCAGCTAATGGCAGCTGCCAGGTCTGCCATGCAAATAAGCAGAGAGTGCGTCTACATTTGTACTGTAGGAGGTATGATTCCAGCTCATGTAGACATACCCATGTTAGCGCTACTTGAATCAGCACCTAAAAGTAGCAGTGTGTCTGCAGCAGCATGTGTGGCAGCTCGGGCTAGGTGCCCTATCGTGTGCCCAGAGGTCAGGTGGGATTATACTCAGGGCAACTAGCCCAAGAATCTCCCTGTGCCACCAGGACACACTGCTATTTTTAGACGCTAGCTCAAGCAGAGCTAGCGCAGGTACACCTATCCAAGCTGTGAATCACACCTTCCAGCTCATACGTAGCCATGCTCAGATCTTCAGAGGCATCTAGGTGCTGAATTATGATTGATTTCAAATACCTTTGAGGATCTGGACCATAGTGGCAGTTTGCTCCTCCCAGCTTGCAGCCACACCATTATTATGGGATGTACTAACCCTGCCTATCTGAAAACACCAATCCTGAAACTTGTCACTGAAAGAAAATGCACATACTGCTGGGATGGATTCAGCCTCAGTAGGGACAAGGAAGTGGTTGGGTCTTCTGCCCTGTTTGCCTTGTTACCCTGTCAATTAACCAGTTACCCAAGCTAGCTATAATTTGCTGATCTTCTGGCTGGGGGTTCATAGAACTAAACTGCAGAGTCTACTGCAAAGATTCTTGCCACAGAGCATTAGACTTTGGTTTGACTCTTGCTGATTTCAGTTCCTTTAGTGAAAAGTGCAAAGCAGAATTACATATATATGTTTGTTTTATTCCAAAATTCTAAAAAAAAAAAAAATTTTTTTAATTGAAAAATGACTTTTCCCCCACAGAAAAATTCAGGTTTTTAAATTAATCTCCTGCTTTTTATTTTATATTATTTTATTTTGGTAGGGAAATGTTTCAGCTAGAAAATTTTGGCCACATCTACACATACCATTTTGCAGGCACACAAATGAGGAACTATACAAAATGGGGCTGGCCAATCAATTTCTGCTACAGCTTCTAAAATCCAGGCACACAAATCATTGTTTGCCAAAGAGAAAATCCAGCCCAATAAGTACTATGAGAGCAAACAGGCTGAGGCTCCATCTCTCTCTCTTTCTTAGTGATAAATGGTGTTAATGTTACATGACCATAAAGAATGATAGACTGTTCTGAGACAGCTGCAAGTCTGTTCTGATACTCTTGCAAGTCTCTTGAAATGACCCAACTGGAGGGCTTGTCCTGCAGGGTGAGTATGTGAGGAGGCTTTTCCTTTCCCTTCCTATGAATGTTTGTTTGTTTTTATTTTTTTCGTCATGTTTACAGGATGACACACAAATCCAAGGTCTTTGCCACTTGTGGTAATTCAAGCTCCCCACAGCACCTTTTGCAAAGCAGGGACATTAACTCCAGTGTTTTAGCCAAAGTCCAGTCTAAGCAATTATTTTGCCACCTAATGATCACCTGTAGTTTCAAATGGATACAGTCATCTTCACTTTTTCTCCTATAATGTTCCTGTACGCTACTACAGCTGCCATATTCCGCACCAGAAGTAGGTGTATTTCAGTGGCAGGGACAGAGATCAGTGCTTAATTTGTGCCAGGGCTGAGACCCAGCATCTCTAGGCTTGGCACTTCATAGCCACAGCACTTCTGGGCTTGCCACATAAGTTATTAAAGTAAATCATTGATTGATCCCTGGCACCTCTTTCATTATGAATTAAGCCTGGCTGTGATCTCTAAATAGCCTTTACAAATCTCACAGCATGCCTAATTAGTCAATTATGTTTGTAACACACTTTGAGATACTCTGATTAAAGGCACTATGGCAGTGGAAAGCTTTGTTGTTTTTTATTATTGGGATCTCTTGTATTTACCAGATGGTGAAGGGATACAAATTGTTCGGAAAATATTTTCAAGCTTCTTATGAGGATTTTACAGGAAATTGGAAACAAAGATCATTTTAAAAAAGAAAAGGCTGTAACTCTCCTTTTGAATGTCTAGTTAAAGAGAGATTTCTAAATCAGCTGTAGGATTGACAGTGATTCAGAAAGAAGGTGCTATCTGTGACTATTCAGAAAAGTGTAAGGTAGCCTCTAGCTAGTGAAGGCAGTTAAGGTGGCAAGCTGTTCCTACAAGCAGGTCCTCTGCTGATGCAGATTTGCTCAGCCACTTGTAATTAGTAATTCTCAGATACCAGAACTGCTCCATAAACCATTGCATCAAATCCCATGTCACTTCTTAGAAAGCATCACCAGAAAGTATTTTTGGGAGCACCTGTGAACCAATCAGTCAGTTATTAGCATTACTATTGCTTAGTGTTTATGGTGCCATTTATATTCATGGCATATCTTTAGATACTTAAAAGACAATATCACTGCCTTGAAGATCTTGGAATCTAAATTACCCAGTTGGGCCTGGATCACAGTTTGATAAAGGTTAAGAACCCCTAGTTCATTGTGTTCTACTAAAAGCAAAGGTCACCACTTCAGAGCCCTAAGAGCATTTAGGCCCAAATCCTGAAGTTTTTCCCTAATCATCACGGGCACACAATTCCTGTTAACTTCACAGAGAGTTTTGCTTGAGTAAAATCTGCAGGATCTGACCGTGACTGCACATCCAGAAAAGCAACACCCAAACTATCTTATGGACCTATACTAGAGGCACTATGCTATCAGAAGCCTTGTGACCCCTGAGTGTGCATTGAGGGCTCACTCTAATTCTCAGTGAAGTCAATGGAAGGACTTCCAGTGGCTTCAGTGGGCAATGGGTCAGACCTTGAGTAATGGTGCACAGAGCGATAAGGAAGTCGTGAGGAAGGCTTTGCTGAGTATTGTAAGGATAGGTGTGATGGCATTATTGCAGTAGTGACTGTGCTAATGACTGTTCTGGAAATGCCCAAATGTTTCTAGGAGCTGGGAGCAGTCTGAATCTGATGCAAGTGCTTATGCAGTTTATAAAAGTGCTGTACCTTCTCTCCAGCCAATCTGACTCCTGTGTGCTTGCTGAATACTATGTGATGTCTGGAGATACATGAAAGCAAAATTGGAGGACTGACTTCCTCCAACCCCACTGGAGTTGCAAGGAATCCTCACAAGGAAATGGCATCTGTGTTTAAACAGTTTGATATTTTTCTCATACTGACGGAGATCTCAGAGAAAGCAATGAAAATGCCAGCCGTGATGTTTCTCTGCATGCCAGGATCAGCAGTATTGCAAACATCTGATGCTTTTACAGGGAAGGAGGACATCGGAGACATAGAGAGGATTTGGCATAGATGATGTATACAGATATTAGGAAAACCTTTCTAACTGTAAGGATAGCTAAGCACTGGAACAGCTTACCCAAGTCACTTGTGGAATCATTGTCATTGGATGTTTTAAAGAATGGGGTAGACAAACATTGTCAGGGATGAACTACGTCTACTTAATGTTGCCTCAGAAGGGAGGGAAGGACTAGCTGACCTTATGAAGTCCCTTCCAGCCTTACATTTCTGTGATTTTAGAATTACTTAAACCTAGACAAATATTACACTTGAGAGACATTCAGTTTTTAAAAGTTCATAGTCCAGGGCAATATGAACCGGTTAATTTATAAGTGACTAACTCAATGATTAAAGCTCAAACTTGAATTTGGGGAATAATGTGACTCTTAATAACCAAGAGGCTTGTATATGGAATACAAAATGACCAAGTGAGGCAAACTGCTGTGGAAAAGATGATTTAACCCACATTTTAGACATCTTGTTGGGCCAATGAAATGAGTGAAATGTAGATTTGAGCTTTTGGTGATCTGGCACAGATAAGCAAGTAATCCAGTGTCGTCATGGTAAAGAAACAATACCAGAAATGAAAGAAATCAAAATAAAAATCTCTCTCCATTAGATGTGGTCAAGAACATTAGCCAAGGAATTCCCCAGCATTTGGTCAAATATGGTATGAAAGCAATGAAAAAATATTTTTTCAAAGATATGTCAAATAGTTAAACTCGAATGTCTCTTTCTTTGCCAAACCATTCTATAATTCAGATCTCTTTGTTGGTAGTATCTGCAGAATTTATTGCTTCAGACTAACAAATACAGCTAAACATTAATGACAGAACTGTAGCCTTTTAACCTAGACACTGGAGTACAATGTACTGTTATTCCATTAAATATCTAGTACTGCAGGTAAGGAAAGGATACAGAAAATTAAAGTAAAGCTTGTTTCATATTCAGGTCAGAAAGTACTGGCACACCTCTACCCTGATATAATGCGACCTGATATAACACGAATTCCGATATAACTCGGTAAAGCAGTGCTCGGGGGGTGGGGTGGCTGCGCACTCTGGTGGATCAAAGCAAGTTTGATATAACACGGTTTCACCTATAACACAGTAAGATTTTTTTGGCTCCCGAGGACAGTGTTATATCAAGGTAGAAGTGTATAAAGGCAAATAACTATTGCAATTTGTTTTAGAAACCAGTATAATATAATATCTTTTCAAACAGTTAAACACAGATGGTATCATCTGTTTGAAGACTAAAAATCTATCTAGCCATGAAGTTAGTTAAAAATATGTTTGCTGTAAACACCATAAAATCACATACAGAGAGCACAGGCTGTATCTGGAGAGACTTCTCAAATGACCTCAGACTCAGGGTGTCTGAAAGAAAAATTCCAGTTAGAGAAACAAGTCAATTTACTCTAGTGGTCCAATTACTAAGGGGAAAAAATTGTGCTAATAGATGCTGACAAGTGCAATTTTAACTGTATGGAAAAAACAGTAATTACTGAAAATGTAGATCAATTTACAGGCTGATTTAACTCTAGGCATGTAAGCTGAAAGCCAAATGAATTAAGAATACGTATCAATCCATGTGCTTTAAATAAAGTCATAAAACATGAACTGTATATGACTAAAACTTGAAGAATTGGGGGCCAAACACTTTGTACCAAAAATATTCTCAGTGTTAGATGAAGAGCCTGCATTATGTCAAGTTCTAATTTAGTGACTTTTCAGACACTGGGTGTTTAAAGTGTGCCTTTAGTTGTTACTTGTGTTCCAGAGCATATCAAAAAGTGTAAAGACTTGTGAGGAGTTCCAGGGGATAAAAGTTGTAATAGATGAAATTCTAATTTGGGCTAGAGACCTTAAAAAACACAATGAAAGACTTAGGTGATTTTGGCAGACAGCAAGAGAGAGGCACCTAACCATGAATTTAACTTCTATTAAACCATTTGTTGATTTTTATCTGTATGGGTCATTTGGGCACTCAAAGAGTAGCCTGTTGCATTTGACTCATGATACCTAAACATGACAGAAAGAAACTACTTCTAGATTGAAAAGAAGGTGTTTGTGTCTGTCTTACATTATGAATGTGTACACACCCACACGTACACACAAAAAGAGCCATTAATAAACTGGTTGAAGACTGCTTGAAAATGTGTTTAGATTTAATCTTCAGCACAACCTAGATCCCAATTTGTGATGCTGAAGTTGGAGAGAATTATTCCATACTTGAAATAAAAATTGAATAAGGAATTGCTCCAGCTGATACCAATAGCAGGGCAGTAAACACATTAATACCACCTGACAACAATGTAAATGAATATGAAATTCCTGCAGTGAGACCTGTGTCTATTATAACTTCAAAAATAACAGAATTCCTAACTGGAACATGAAGTTATCGAGCTTTACATAAAATTAAACAAAGAGTTTTTTGCAAGGACAGCACAATGGAAGTGCAGAGTTAGAAATAAACCTAGCCGTTTCAGGACAAAAGCGGGAATGATGATGTTTTGCTAAAGCCAGCGAGATTAATTGTTCCAACATCACCATACAAATAAACTCTTGCTAAAATACACTGAAGTCATCTAGGTATTGAAAAATGTAAGCAAATGGCAAAAGGTATCTTGTTCTAGCAGGGATGAGCATTCAGAGTGTGTCTACACTAGCACTGGAGGTGTAATTTCCAACTTGGGTAGAGACACAACCAGCGGTGTATCTGCGGTTGCACAGATGGCAGGACGGGCTAACTACCCCAAGTTCTACCTAGGCGTTCAGACTATCTGTTCTAGCTCCAGCGTGCGCACACACTCAGATGACAGATGTCACAGCACAGGGTGAGGCAGATAATGCTTTCTGAAAGAGTTGAGGTAGCCTGGGCTTACTAAACATTACGTGTGTTTTTCTGGTTTGCTGTTCATCTGCCCTTGTTGCTCCTAGATCTAACCATCTGCCACTCTTCATTCAAATGACCCCGCTCCAGTCGGACTGGAGCTATGCTGGTTTGAAGGGAATTATACCTTCTGTGCTTCACTACAGTCTTCTTGGCTACAACTTCTTCATTCCAGATGCAGTAGGTAATATATTTTTATGATCTGTTCATATCCCAGACCATTTTGCATGAATTTTGTAAGGGAAACCATTGCCTATTGCTATGGCAGGAAGAATGCATGTGGTCTGTTAGCTCCATCAGCAAGCTGCTAAAAATCATAGTAAGCTATATTAAGACAGCCTCAGGGGCGTTAATTTGGTATCCTATTCTGTGCCACATCAAGTTTATTTGATTTACTATTAACAGGAATTAACCAGGGAATTTAAAGAAAAGCTTTTATCCAAATTAAATCGGAAACCCATATGCTTCTAGCTTCCCTGAGATTAGATTTGAAAGAATTCCTTAACCTTGTACCAAGGGCAGCTTAACTGGGTCCAGCTCATTGAAAACATGCCAGGAGCCTGAGGGCTGCATGTAAATTTGTATAAACTGGCATAGATTGCATCCACTTTTGTCTCTGGGCTAGACTGTGCACTGGCCATGTGGCGTAGTGAGAGCACAAGGAACTGCGCACCAGCTCCTTGAGGTGTTGAGCCTGAGCCTCACCTGTTGTAAATTAGCATAGCTCCACTGCATTCAGTGAAGCTATGCTGACTTATACCAGCTCAGGGTGTGGTCCCTTGTGACTGAGGCAGGCGTGATACCTCTGGCGGCAATGGGCAAGCATGTACAGCAGCACCATCCACATCCTTTTCTCAGGGTGGGGCTTATGCTTACCCCAGTGTGCCTCTCACGGGAGGTTCTCTGCAATGCTGTTGGTGCTAGAGTCTCCTGGACCATGGATGCAAGGGCCAAGATTATACCTGCACAGCGGCTTCTTGCAGGTTTCTTGTGTCTATTGGGACCTGCAAAAGGCTGCACCAAGAGGGCCTACAGAGGCTGCATCTTAGAGCTCTATGGGCGGCATAGCTACCTGGTATTATGCTTTTGCCATCACCTGCCCCAGGCTATCTCCCAGCTTAGAGGGTAAGAACAATTGTTGTGTCTATGAATTTCTGCTGCCACTTTAAAATGGTTGCGCTGAAGTCTGCATTCAAGTCCAGCACACACGAGTCAGGTCTGAGAAAGAGGATCCCTTATGAAAGGCCTAATCGAGAGTAGCTGTACAATCCATGGGTGCCATTTTCTATGCTTAGGGCTCTGCTCCTCATTAGGAACTTGGTGCCAAACTCCCATTGACCATATCCTTACAAATGGCTGCTCCCAACCCCCGCCGCCCCTTGACTGGCCAATATTTTCATGGTGACACTTATTAGCACTGGGAGTTCAACCATCGCTGCAAACTCTGCTTACACAAAGGCAGCATCATTTGCACTGGTGCAGTTTATCCCTTATTCCAGCCCAGTTATGGAGTTGCTCAACAGCTTCCCTGCTGATTGGGGTGTGGCCTCAGTAGTCCAAGTACAAAGCCACAGAACTAGGTCTCCTGAGGGAAAGGAACTTCCTCTTCCTCCATTGCAACCTACAAAATGATCCAACTGATGTAGCTCTGGATCATTCATAGTGGATCCTTGCATAGAGAAACCATTGCTAAGTTAAGCAGTAAGCCAGGGCTAATGGGCAACTCCATGGCCTTTTGGAGGAATTGTGTTCATTCCAGAAGCACAACCACAGGTCAGTGTAGGTGTCTCAGATCATTTATAGAGAGCCGTGTT
Source organism: Chelonoidis abingdonii (assembly GCF_003597395.2). Lineage (NCBI taxonomy): Eukaryota > Metazoa > Chordata > Testudines > Testudinidae > Chelonoidis > Chelonoidis abingdonii. Next base: position 35,654,538 of record NC_133772.1, read on the forward strand.
CATCATCTCGGAATCTGTCTTATCCAATTGGACAAAATTAGAGTGACTGGTGCCTCGTGTCCTCCAGGGGGAAACCTGTTCACTCTTGATGGAGAACTGAGGGGGACTGTTGAGTCTCACCCTATAGGGTCACAATTATTCTAGAGCAGGCCTGCACAACTTGTAAAGCAGCGAGGGCCATATTACACCAAAGAAAACAGCTGAGGGCCGAACCCCCTGCAGCGCCGCCAAGACCCCCCAAAACACAACACCCCCCCCCAGTGCCACCCAGCCCTCTGAAATACTCCCCCGCCCGAGCACTGCCCACCCCGCGGAAACAAACCCTCCTTCCCCAGCGCTGCCCCACCGAAACAGCGGTATTGAACCTTGGTAATATTTTATAGCGGGCCCTTAAGGTAGTATAATTAAGGTAAAAGAAAAATGTCTTTTTTCTGGAAGTAGAATAAGATTTTCTCCCAACTTTGTAATCAATTGCCATGTTGAATGAATGAGGTGTGAATGAGGAAGGTGTGGAAGGCAGGCACCTCCAGACAGCTGCAACCCTTGGAGAGGGGATGGGAGCCAGACCAGATCAGTAGAACAGGTCAGCCACCGACTCCTTGCTCACCTCATCAGCCCCCCGCCTCGCCTACTCAGCCTGCCACTGCTCGCCCACTCGCCTCCTCAGCTCCCCCTCCCCCCTGCCGGTTCACCTGCCCCACCCCGCGCCACTGCCTGCCCACTTGCCTTTCAGCCCCCCCCCCCCCTGGCTCACCTACCAGCGCACCACCATCCCCCCGCCCATCACAGCACTGCCTGCTCGCGCCTCCTCAGTCCCCCACCCCGACTCCCTCCGCACCCCCATCACTGCCGCCCACCTCTTCAACCCCCCCCTCCGACCGCTATGCCTACTCACCCCCACCTCCTTGGGCCGCACAGTGAGCCCACCTACTCACCCCCTCAGGACGCACAGTGAGCCCACGTGGGCCGCATGTGACCCCCAGGATGCATGTTGTGCAGGCCTGTTCTAGAGGTTCAAACTGATGAAGATCCTGATAGGAGGGGACAGACCTCGGCCAGTAAAGACTGTGTTTTCCTTCTCTCATCAGTGAAGGGGACAGAGAGGTTGAAGGTGGGTGGCTGGGTGCCAGGTTGTGAAGCTGCATTTAACTGCACTGTTTTTTGTTTTCCTTTTGTGTAATTAAGAGCTAGTCATTTAATATGAAGTTGCTGCCTCTTGTGTCTGTGTACCTCAGAACCTCCTCCTTATTGACCATTTCACTCTTGCAATGGGGTTCATTTGAATCATTCACACTTGGCAGAGGGGGAATGTTGGAAAAACACTCCCAGAGCAGGGGGGAGAGGGAGTTGTTATTAGAGCCGCATCTGCACAGGTTGTTTACACTTTCTTTGACGTTTCTGGCTTCCTGCTTACAACGTGCTTGGCTAAAGCTCCCTCAGGCAGTGCAGGGCCAGAGCAGCACTTAGTTTCTCTCAGGTCTAATTTAATATTGTTTTTTACAGCTCATTTTTCGCATTTATAACTTGCTTTAGCAGATCCAAACCCAGAAGCATATTACTGGCCTGTCTAAATGCACCCTTAAAAGGAGTTTATCTTAATAATGATGACTTTTTTTTAAACTGTATATATAACATTACATTGAATAAAAAAAAAATAAAAATAAAAGCCTATGTCAAAACAACATTAAGCGTTACAAACTTAGAAAAGATCAGAATGTAGGTTTCCTGCACAACTTTAATTGGGCCCCTTGTGCATATCCATTATAGAATATCAGGGTTGGAAGGGACTTCAGGAGGTCATCTAGTCCAACCTCCTGCTTGGGGCAGGACCAATCCCCAGACAGATTTTTCGCCCCAGATGGTCCCCTCAAGGATTGAACCCAACCCTGGGTTTAGCAGGCCAATGCTCAAACCACTGAGCTATGCCTCCCCGCCGTCCAATCTTTACTGTCATGATCACATATTCTTTTCCTCAGGACTCTTCCCTCATTCAGTGCAGGTTGGTCAGTGAATTTTATTTTATTCCCATCATTCAGTGTATACCCCTAGACCTTATTTAATGTACACTATTCAAACCTTGCCCTAAGCACAGAATAATTAATTTCCTTGTGTTTTTTTTCCTGTGGCTCTCATTAAACATTAATTAATTTATTTTCATAACATCCCTGTGAGATGCAGGATTGGTATTATCTCCGTTCTATAGAGGGGGGGACTGACACACCGAGAAATTTAAGTCAGCAGTGTCCACTGATTTTACGTGCCTGATATGTGATGCGAGGGGCCTGATTCTTAAAGGTATTTAGGTGCCTAAAACTGCAGATAGGTGCCTAGTCGGATTTTCAAGAGTGCCTATGAAAATCCCACTAGACACCTATCTGTATCTTTAGGCTCCTATATATCTTTAAAAATCTGGCCCTTAAGGTGTGAATTTTCAGAATACTTAGCATTATCTGCAACTCCTCTCTACCTAGGTCCTCCCTACCATATGTTTCTTACCCTAGTGCATTCTGTGTCATGCGGCTGCGTCTCTCTCCTCATGACCTAGATGCCAGCAGGGGGAGCACTGAGAGCACATGACAATGTCCCTGCTCTCAGTTCTAGTGCCCTGCCCCAAAGCAGCCTGAAAGAGCAATTGCAGGGAAAGTCCTGGTCTCAGCCCCAACACCGCTGGGATGGTGCACGCACAGTTCAGTGGCATGCAGGAACTGTGAGGGGTTGGTGCATGCTCAGAACAGATAGACTTGTTGGAGAATTTAGAAGCCAAACTCTAACACATCTTTATTGAGTCTGTACGAACTGCAATTTTTTCTTGGACAAATTTGGCTAGTTTTTCGTGGAAACAGCAAAAGACACTTCCCTGTCACAAAGGCCACCCCCCTGCCAAATTTCAAGTCTCTGCTCCACAGCCTGGAGACATTAGCACTTCTAAAAATAACATTCCTACAACCAATTCATTAGCATGGGCAAGACAACATATTTTTTTTCCCTTATCCGGTTCTCGGAAACGGTTGAATTATTTTTGCTGAAACTTTCCCCCCAAAAGTTCAACCACATGCAGACACCCAGTGTGGAAAATTTCAGCCAAATAGTTTCAGTTTGGCAAGGTTATAAACAACAGAAAATAGGGTTCTTCAAATGAGAAGTTGTGGCCAACCTTAATTATAAGCAGTGTTACCTGCACCACCTAAAATGGTTATTTTTTCAGTCACCTCTTTCAAGCACATTTTTAAAATAGGGTTTTTTTGGTTCGAGTCCTTTGTCCTGCTTTAAAAATAGCTTTTAGTAGGAGACAGCCTTAGCCAATGTTAGGATCTTCAAGTGCCTGCCAATTTGAGCATTCTCTCCCTTCATCTTGAAGTACAGAGCAGCACTGTTTTCTGCCCACTCACATCTAGATGTACTGTTCCTAAGTGTCTCTACCTGGAGCAACTTACTGCGGTGATAACGTTCATGGCAAATAGCATCCCCCAGGCTTTTGATTTGCAAACGGATAAGTTGGATACTTTTAGAGAGAGATTTTTTACTCTCAGGGAGTCTGAAATGTGTGGTATTGCAGACAAAGCTGGACAAGATGTTCAAAACTAGGTACCTAAAGCTAGGCTCCTAAAGCCATATTTAGAAACCTAAATAAGTGTCCCAATTTTCAAAAGTACTGAGCACCCAACATTTCCCTCTGAGGTCAAAGGAGGTGATGGACAGCCAGTGAGCTGATAACCAAGCCACTGATCTAGGTACATAGAATCATCAGGTTAGAAGGCACCATAAAGGTCATCTAATTTAACCCCCTGTCAATATGTAGGATTTCTTGTATCTAAACCAGGGGTGGGCAAACTACGGCCCGGGGGTTGAATCCAGCCCTTCAGAGTTTTAATCTGGCCTGCAAGCTCCTGACGGGGAGCGGGGTCTGGGGCTTGCCCTGCTCCATGCGGCTCCCGGAAGCAGCAGCACGTCCCCCATCCGGCTCCTCTGTGTAGTGGCAGCTGGGGAACTCTGCACGCTGCCCCTGTCCCAAGCGCCACCCCCGCAGCTCCCATTGGCTGGGAACCGTGAGCATTCATGGCCTGCCATACAATTTTCATACTCAGATGTGGCACTCGGGCCAAAAAGTTTGCCCACCCCCGGCCTAAACCATCCAAGACAGGTGGCTATGGAGCCTCCTTTTGAAAACCTCCAGTGATGGAGCTTCCACAACCTCCCGAGGTGTCTGTTCCATTGCCCTGCTGTTCTTACACTTAGGAAGTTTTTCCTGAGATTTAATCTAAATCAGCTATGCTGTAGTATGAACCCACTGCCTCTTGTCCTGCCCTCTGTGGCAAGAGAGAACTTTTCTCCATTTTTTATGGCAGGCTTTCACGTATCTGAAGAGGGCTATCATGTCTGTCTTTAGTAGGGCCGTCCCTAGCTATTCTGGGGCCCTATGCTCGGGAGGTGGGGGGCAGGGCTTGGGGCGGGGGCTGGCTTGGGGGGAACCACCCCCCAGCACTCACCAGTGGCACAGCTGGGGCCAGGTTGCTGCACTTCCCACTGCTGGTGAGTGCAGGCCCAGCCCTGCTGCAGAGTCCTCAGGGGAGTGGGGACGGAGCTGGGACAGAGCAGAGGCAGGAAGAGGCGGGGCTGGGGAGGAGAATGGGGAGGGGGGGTGCAGCAGGGTGGGGGCCACGGGGAAGAGGTAGAGCAGGGGATGGAGGAGCATGCAGCTGCACAGGGCACCAGGAAATTTTCCCCCAATTTCCTGGTGCTCTACGCAGTTGCGTACTTTGTGTATGGGTAGGGACGACCCTGGCCTTTAGTCTCCTCTTCTTCATTAGGAGCTAACTTCTGGTTTTGAACATGTTGGCCTGTGATACAGCATGGAGTTTTTCTGTCTTCAAGCCCTACTAGCAACCCAGCCTATCCCCAGAGAGAATATGATAGAGAGAAAAACACCAGAGGAAGTCAGTGAGGGTGCAAACGGTTGTCCTGTTCTGTGGCACATGTGATCACACACAGTATTGTTAAAAACATGCTGACAAGTGTCTTCCCAGCTTGTTTTCTTTCAGGCCAGGGACTTGTGTGTTTGTGCAGCAGCTAGCCCTGTGGGGCTCTGATCCTGGTTTAAGCCACTGGGTGCTCCCACACTACAAATAATGAATGAGGGAGCTGGTGGCAAGGGTGTGTACAAGAAGTAAGTTCAATATTGAGGCTTTCCTGCCAGGCTTAGGAGGTAGAAGTGCATGGGCCTCTATTTGTACAGTGAGCTGTTACTTGTAAAGGTATACCAAAACAAATACTCTGTTTCTGAAAGCCTCTTACTATTAGACCAGGATCTGGGTTTTTAATGCCTGCAGTAGGTTTTTAAATCAAACCCAGCTCCATTATCTTTTTTTTTTTTTTTTTTTAACCCTCAAGCGACTGTCTAGTATTTCAGAGGGGAATTGGAATCTGCTTCCATTTATCCCATGTGTTTCTTATAAATTAGTCATTGATACCCTGCCCCCTCCACCTCTTTCCACTTGACGGAGCAGACCCAGCTTATTACCACTAAACTATTTAAGGAAGGAGAGACAAAGCTGGGGAGAATAGGAATGCATCTCAGACCCTATCTAAACTCAATCTCTTTCCTAGAATGAGTGCTAGTAATCCTGGCAGTTCTCTGCATGAAACTTTCTAGTGCTGTGTCGGTGGTCAGTGCACTCTGTGTTTTGGTCAATGTCTAGTCAACTGATTTTGTTTGGAATATCTTTGGAAAAAACTAAGGATTTAAATTCTGTGGCATATTGTCATGAATTTGTGCACAAACCATGGACCTCCAGGTTGCCACTGTCCTGTGATAGCAGGATCAGCTATCCAATCTGCTCCAAAACCATAAATCCCCTATTGCTTGAGACCAAGAAGCATTCAACTGATGCTAGTGTAGCTATGCCAATTTAAATTATCTGAGGATCTGGCCCAGTGTCACCAATGCAGTGCTTAATTTGAAAAGGAAAAAGTGCCAGGGCTCAAGCATAACAAAATGACGTCCACCATACATGCAAGGTCATGCTGCATGAAGGATGGCATTTTGTAGAACAAAATGGTGTCGTCTGCACAGTGTGACCTCGCACTCACTGTATATACAAGGTTATGACTTGCATGCAGGTGTAGAATTGCATGCCTTATTGAATGCCACTAACAGAAGGTGCCACAAGGACTCCTCATTCATTTTGCTGACACAGACTAACATGGGTACCACTCTGAAAACTGACAGAAGAGGCACTAGGGCTATGCCCTGGCATTAACAGAGGTGCTAGGGCTAAGCCCCAGTACAAATTAAGCTCTGCTCCTATGCCCATCTCCAGTAATAACTTGGGTTGGATTCAAACTGGTGACTTAGAAATTAAAATCTTCCTATCCCAGAGCCATCTGTTCCCCCAGTTTATGACTTTTGAAATCGCATTACACCCATATTCCATATTACTCACTCTGGGTAAAATTCACCCTCAAGGCAGAGGATCAGCACAAGGTCTGTATATTATTTAAATCCCATTTAAACCTACAGCATAGACCCTTACTAAAGGATGAATTTCATCTCCTGAGAATATTGGAAAATGGAATATATTGCACGTCCAAATGCCTTCTGGCTTTCTGCTGATATTCATCTCTCCATAATGCCTTTCTCAGTGGTGATTACCAAGGTTCTGGCAAAACAAAACAAAGTTTCTTTGTTTTATAATAATCGCTTCCCTACTGCTGCCTGATTCATTCAGTTACTCCTCAATCTAGGGTCTTGTGATGTCAAAATGACTTTCACAGTGGTGTTTTGTGATATCATAGTCACTGGATTGTGATTGACTGAGAATGAGGAGGCTGATTAGAAAGGAAATAGCTTCTGTTTACATAAGGATACTGGTAACCAGCAGAAAATAGTTACATAAAAGGACAGTTTTCACTGGGATTTTATAAAATTGTATATATTTAGCTTGCTAGAGTGGTGTGCTGTAGCTGCATTTCTCTTTGACAAGACTTACAGAAACCTGGCATTGCTCTTAAAACATTCAAATCTAAAAAGAAAGAAGGCGAGAGAGAAAGTTAAAGATTTTCCTTCTTTTAGCAGGTGATTTATCTAGAACATTTGTCTGTAATTTAATCGCTATAGCCTGTGCACTGTGATACTCCAGCTGGAGTTACCACTGCATCACTTAATTAATTTTAATCCTCCATAACATGGACTGAACTAAATTATATTATATTTTATTTATTTATATATATATTATTTCAGCAGTCAGATGGTCAGTAACATTAACCTTTTCTTCCTTACCTGCACTCTCTGTCTGTCCCATTCAGTCAGAACCAATAGATCAGTTCATAGACCAACCAACTGTACTCATTTTGAAACTCTCTGGAAAACTTTTGTCTCCATTTAACCATCTGTGGTGGAATATGTGGGGTTAGATCCATAGCTGGTAGCAAGTCAGCACTGCTGCACTGACTTCAACAAAGCTAGGTCAGTTTACATGAGCTGAGGATCTGGTCTGTGGTGTCCTAAACCATGCTTGCTTCTATAGCTGTTATGAATTTCTTCTTTTTAAATACTATACAGTGGAAAATCCTTAAAGACTTACATATTACCCTTACAAGTAGAGAAGCCTGGAAAACTGGGATTTTTCTTACAACATTTTTTGCACGAAAAAAAATCCCCTTTAGAAATTTTCCCACTGGGAAATTCCAAAAATATGTGAGAGTGGGGTGTTTTTGTTTTTCACTTTCCCACACTTTCTTACTGTTTCTCAACTTTTTCCAGTAAGAGGGAAACACTTTTTTTCTTGTTTAAAACAATATTTTCATTTTTAAGTGTTTACACTTCAACACACTATTAGTTTTCCAACTGACAAAAGTCTGAAAACTATCAGAAAGTGGGAGGGAAAAGTAGGTTTTACCTGGTCATTTCAAAACCAAAAATTCTGAAAATCCAAAAAAAATAATAAAAACAATTGCCCCAACATTCTTTTGGAAAATGAAAAACTTAATCAAAACAGTTTCTGCCCCCCCCACCCACACAAACAAATATTTTTGACAAACACTATTTCCTGGGTTTTTTTTGAAAGAATTCAACCAGCTCTACTTACCAACATTGCATTATCTATTGTCCACAAAAATCTAGAATTTTTGTAAAAACAAAAGAATTAGTTTTTCTGCTGCAAGTACACAGGGCCAAGTCCTTAGCCTTAGTTATATGTAGTTCCATATAACTTGGATAAAAATTTACACTGTCTGAGGATCTGGTCCTGGTCTATCTATACAGTGTTGTCCTAGGGACTGCTCCCTTTCTAACCCGAGCTGGCATAAAAATGTCACCAGCTAAACCATAGCACAGAAGAGATTTGACCTCTCCACCTCATTAAGGCGTGAAGTCTACAGCACCCATTTTTCCTCAGTGAGGTGGGAAATGGGAAAGGCTTCAAAGTCTACCTGGGAAATTTAAATACTGCTAAATTTGGACACTATCGACTTCTGCTGGAATAGCTAGGTTGGTCAGGAGTGCGAAGCGTTGTGATGCCTGACTGACGTGTCTGTGTTGGCAAAAGCCCTGAGCGGAGGTGCAGTTAGGCTAGGAAAGCAGTGCTTTTACCATGTAGTTTATTTTGCTTGGGGTGCGGATGGGGAATTGGAATAAAATATACCAGAAAAAGCAGTATCCAGGGATAGCTTGCCAGTAAAGTGTACTATATAGTCCTGGCCCTTGAGGCAATGATAACCCGATCTGATAATGCCAGCTCCTTTCTCACTCCACCTTTCCTGTTGTTATAGCTGCTTCTTTCTTCCATATCTTGTTCCTCTTTGCTGTCTAAACTCACAGATAGGCCTGTCCCATTCATCCTCTAGTTTAAAGTTTTTCCCTTGGATTTGTTGAACTTCGGTTGAGCCATATTATTGGTCCTCATTCCATTCAGATGTCGCCCGACCCGTCATCTTTCAATATGCTGTATGCATTTTAGAGATCCCACCTCCAAATAAATAACTTCCTCCCACTTTCACTAATGTTTCAATCACACATTCAGAGTGATTTTCTTTCATTGTACCCCTAGTCAGCTAGCAACAAACCATAGAAAATTACAGTCAATGGGTTGGACCCTCCCTTTGTTTCGATGGAGTTATGCTCATTTACATTAATTGAGGACGTAACTTTACATTTAAAAGTCTGACATAGGCTGGGATTTTCAAAGGGCACTAAGGGAGCTAGGCACACAAGTCCCACTGAATTTCCATAGGAGTTGGGTGCTTAACTCACTTAGGCTGCCTGCTACACACTCTTCTCATATGCCTCTTCCTATGTCCAGTTTTCCCCCCCTTGATTGTGACTATGCGTTAGGAGCTTCCTATTAGCCCATGGTCAGACTTACATGGAAAAAAGGATGGTATTCTACATAAAATCCACCCAGGGTCCCAGCTCATTGTATGATCACATGACTTGTTAAAATGGAAGAGTTTTCAAATATTAAAAATCAATACTACAATCTTGCCACTTACTCAGTTTGAAGTCCTGATTTTCATTCCTGTTGGGTGTTTCTAAATGGAAAACATTAATCCCAGGTTAACAGAAGAAAAAGAACAATCTGGAAAAGAAGAAAACTCATATACTCTGTGAGCTTCCTGGTGACTGGGAGGCTCAGAGGATTGGAAAGAATATTCATGCCATTGTTACCTGTTCTATTGAGAGAGATGTGGGTCAAGCCTTTGCACCATATTTAAAAGCTATTGCATTTAGTACACCTTCTTCTGCAGCATGGGGCACGGGTCACTTGCTGGAGGAGTCTCTGCAGCTGAAGGTCTTCAAACCACAGTTTGAGGACTTCAGTAACTCAGACATATGTTAGGGGTTTGTTATAGAAGTGGATGGGTGAGATTCTGTGGCCTGCATTGTGCAGGAGGTCAGACTAGATGATCATAATGGTCCCTTCTGACCTTAAAGTCTATGAGTCTATGAGGTGAGTTTTAGCCATCTAGGAAGGGGAGGGGCTTGTGGTTAAGGCAGTGGCCTACACATCAAACTCCTGGTGTGACCTTGAGCAAGTCACTTAAATCTTTCTGTGCTTCAATTCCCCTTCTGTCAAAAGGCAATAACACATCCTTTGTCTATTGAGAATGAGTGTCTTGATGGGGAAAGAATCTATGTTTATGTACAGCACCTAGCACAATGGGTCACCATTCTCATTTGGGGACATTGGGTGTTACTGCAATACAAATAACAAATCATTACATAGTACTTCCTGTAAACAGGTAAGGATTATACTGTTGGGCTGATAGTGAACAACATTTTCTAAAGAGATTTAGGAACCTAAATCCCTTTGAAAGTCAACGGGATTTAGGATCCAAAATCACTGAGCTGCTTTTGAAAATTTTCCCCACTGTGAAATGCAACCTTTCACCTCTCCATCACTCATTTATTGCTTGCCCTGTTCACTATGACAACGTGTTACAGGTGGCAGCTGTTCTGTGTAATGAGTCAATGATTTCAGCCCTCTTCTCAGTGGGAAAGTATCCAAAACCATGACCCCTGACTCACATGCTTGTTTTCAGTCTGGCAGAGAGGCTAAGGATCAAATAGGCCTGAGGACTGAAGTACCTTCTTACCCCGCCAGAACAGGCTGAAATACATTGCAGGGCTGGGGCGGCAGGGGAAGCTGCTACTGCTTGTGCTGTGGATAAACTATGGACTTCTAGGGCTTTCTGTCTGGCACCTTGGAGCAACACAGATTCTGGGGTTAGAGCATCTCATTATAAGTGACTGCATATATAACACCGACAGACCCCAGTCTTTGGCGGGCAGGATCAAACCTGGGATTTCTGGAGCTAAATGCATGAGCCTCTACTGCAGAGGTCCCCAACCTTTCAGTGTGGCAGGCACCGGATGACTAGCCGCCGAGGAGCATGGTCGCTGAACAAGCAGCTGCTAAAATGCCGCCAAGAAGCGGCAACGCCAAGAAGCGTCGCCGCCGAAATGCCCAGAAGCAGTGTCATCGAGAGGCATTGCTGCCGAAATGCCGCCTAGAAGAAGCAGCATTTTGGCGGCAACGCTTCTTGATGTTGCCACTTCTCGGTGGCATTTTGGTGGCTGCTTGTCCAGTGGCTGCACTCCTCAGCGGTGAGGTGCTCCCTTGGCACCGTGGGCACTGCTCTACTGCATGAGCTAAAAGTCACATAGCTCTTAGCTAAGGCTGTAGCAGACTCATTAATCTCTAAGTGGTCTCAGTAAGTGCCACTAGAGGGCAGAGCCGTAACAAGGAATTTTTGCACCTGAGGCAAGGGCCAGCTCCAGGCTCTTCAGCGGCAGGTCCCTGAGTCCCTGTCAGAGGGAAAGAGCTGCCACTGAATTGCCGCCGCTGCTTCATTCATTCTTCGGTGATGGGACTCAGGGACCCACCACCGAGTTGCTGCCGAAGCAGCGGCAGCAGTAGAGCTGCCGCCAATTGCAGTAGAGCTGCGCCCCTCCACTTTGTGCGCCCAAGACAAGTGCCTCACTCGCCTCGCCCTTGTTACAGCACTGCTAGAGGGGACCGAACACCACACCCAGGAGGTGTGTGGGTTACACTGCCTGTACGCTTTTGATTTGCCTTTTCACAAACTCAATGTCCTGCACAGGAGGGACCCTGGCAAATGAGTTCCTGACAGAAGAAGAGCTGTATATTCGTTGGCTGCAGCTTGTGACGTTCCTTCCTGTGATGTCCTTCAGCACTCCGCCATGGGTCTGCTGTGATGACTGGGTACGTATTCTCACATACTATATCCGTGCGTGCTCCCTGATGCACACAGGACAGCTAAACCATCCTGTAGCACCTTTCATCCAAAGATCACAACAGAGCTTTATAATGCCCCCGTGAAGCCGGTATCACCATCTCCATTTTACAGGTGAACAAGCTGAGGCACAGAGATGTTTAAGGCCAAACGGTTTAAAATTTGGGTCCCTAAAATCTAAACCCATGTGTTCTAAATGGCAGAGTTTTTTGAAAAAGAAATCATTAATGCAAGCTTCCCTGCACCACCCTACCCCCCCGACACAATTTGAAGAATTTATTTTCATTTCTGTTCAGTGTTTCTAAATTGGAAACATTAAGTAATCCCAAAGTAACATGAACAAATAACAATCTTAAAAAGTCAGGCTCCTAAATCCATAGATTCTTAACAAGTGTGGGTGGATTTTCAATAATGCTGAGCCCCTTCAGCTCCCACTGAAATCAACAAACCTGGGCTCTGTCAGATCCGTGAAGGAAGTGACTTCCAGGACAAGTACTCTTCAGTGTGAACACCCTGCTTCTGGAATCCAGATGTTTATATCTGTTGGCTCAAGTGTTGGCTCAAGTGTTTCAGCTGTTCTAGAAAGCCAGGGCACTTCCTGTAATATAGTTCCTGTGGCTAAACTTGCTCAACAGGGGAGCAAGCTGCTTTCTGCCCCAGCTGTTGCTTCTGAGAGCAGTTCAGTATAAGACACATTACAGTTAACCAGTCTAGAAACCATAAAGATATGAACAACAAAGCAAGGTCCGTGTTCGAGAGAATGCCTTACCCGAAGGAGATAATGCCTTTTGGGCTACCAGTGCCACCTGAGATTCCAGGAGCAATTGGGTAACCTAAATCACCATCAATTTGTTCTCTAGTGTTTGTCGAAGTGGTGAATACCCCTGAACAGTAGGAAGCAAACCACACCTACTGGACTCACAACGTCCTTTTCCCAATTTACAGGCACTGCTTTCTTGTCTGGGTTAAGCTTTACCAGATCACTCTCATCCAACCCTCAATAACAACAAAGCAGTGAGAAGTGACACTCCCTGCCATCCAGGTTTGATGAAAGTGATACCTAGAGCTGTGTACTATCAACATACTGATGGCACCATTGCCTATGAAGTCATGCTATCTCTCCCAGCAGTTCCACACACACATAGAAGAAGAGTGGTGGTAGAACAGAACACTGCAGAGCTACGCTCCAGACTTTTCTTGAAGCAAATAAGGGCCTGGGAGAGAATGCACTTCTAGTGCTACCCAGTTTAAGAGAGAGGTCCATCACCCCTGAAGCGCTGACTTTCCACTAGGATGATTGCACTTCAGGAGAACACGTTGCCAAACATTCAGAAGCAGAAATGGCAGTCAGAGAAACAGGGTGTCCATCTGTATACACATCTCCCTGTTGCTTATGAAACAGCAAGTAACTAGAATAGAATCAAGCAGGCTGATCTCAGACATGGAGCTGGGGGAGACTATCGGGGGCAATGATTTGTGAAAATTCAGGCTGGGAGAATGAGTGCTTAAATCACACCGTCTACACTAGTAGCAGAAGGGTTAATCATTTATGGTTAGAAGAGATGAATCCAGAGGGAATGTTACCAATATACTCAGCTCCTAGTGGAGTTCATAGCTACAGCTATTATCAGTCTATCACAGCTGTTTGCACATGATTGTCTGCTGTGTCTATTGATCATTCCTCTAGAATTTACTGTGTCTGCTTTTCTGGGCAACTACTCTTTTCCTCCAGGAATACATAAGTAGGCTTAAAAGTCTCATTTGTCTGCTCTTATATTGCCATTTATTAAGTGAGAGAACATGCTGAATTCTTCTCCTCAGGTACTGAATCTCACTAGGCAATACATACAGAGGCATCAAGATTTTGTTGTCCCGCTCATTGTAAAATTCAGCAAGGAATGGCTCTCCTGGGGGTATCCCATCTTCCGGCCGCTGTGGTGGCTCAGCCCTAATGACCCAGTCACCTTCACCATAGATGACGAATACCTCATTGGAGACGAGGTAAGACACATAGAGATTTGGGTACTAATTACATGCGGCAACGTTTAAGATTATGATTAAGACCAGGTACTCCCTGATGCCCGCACTTCACTCCCAACCCATCTTCGTTAAATGCTCCAGATGAAATGGCATTCCTGGGTTAGAAACATAGGAACTGATCCAAAGCCCAGTGAAGTCAATGGAAAGACTCCCGTTGGCTTTAATGTGCTTTGGATTAGGCCCATAGACATTAAAGAGGGAAAAGACCAATTAAGTCATTGGCACTTATCCAAACCTGGAGGCTCAATGGAAGATTTTCCCCTATATTCTCTAGCGCTTTTTTTGGTCTAATTTGAAATGGCTCTAGTGAGTGAACTTCCAACACATCCCTGGGGAGGCTCTTCCACAGCCTATTGGCTTTTACTGCCAGTTGTTTCCTGATAGTCAACCTGATTTTTTTCTTCTGAGTTTCATTCCATTACTCCTAGTTATGGCCCCTTTGCCCACTCTAAACAACACTTTTCCTTCTTGACATTTATATTGTCCATATACTTGTACTCATGAACAGATCCCAGATTGTTATCTCTTCACCAAGCTAAGCATAGTTAGCTTTTAAAATCTTTCCTCATAAGTCAGAGGCTTCAGCCCCTTCATCATTTTTGTGGCACTTCTCTGAATTCCCTCCAATTGCCCTACCTTTGGAGAGCTTGGCAAAGACTACACAAGAATAATTTTGATTTATGGCATGTTCTCTGAAGTCTCCTCTAACTCCTGCAGCATCAGTATTTCACTATTGTGTTTACAACGCTTTGGCCAAGTAGCTGCCACTTATTGCACTGGTACAAAAGACAGAAATTTCCAACTGTCTGAAGAGCAATTTATAAACTTCATTCATCTCCTCTGCCCATTCATTTTCCTTAATGACCCGTACCAGTCCACTTGTGGAAAATCATTTGTTTCTTATTGTAGGATCCTCTATACATGTGCACTGGGTTGGTTGTGAGCACTAACAGAGGCCCTCCTGGTTGCTTTTGGGAGCAGGGCTGTGTGCTTGCTTATTGTTACAGGCATTCTCTGAAGCACTGAGCTATGGGCATCTGGTTTATTATTGTAAGGTTGGTCGGGTGTTTATTGACTCTTCTAATTTTGATGAAGAGCTGAGACTTTACAAAAAAAAGATGGAAACTTGGAAATCAAAATAAATATTAGGTGCAATGTTGGCCACTGGATGATGCCCTGATATCTATGTGTGTTTCCATTACTGAAAAGAGAGCACACAGGGTTGCAGTTTATAATGCATTTCTTGATTACTCATAGAAGATTCAGTTGTTTGTTTAATCGATTACTTTTTTCTTGCCAATTTTTCTGTTTTATTTCCTTGCCAAAGGCAGATGAGAGGCTAAAAGCTGAGAGCCAGGAATTCCTAAAATCAGATTCCAAACCTGTCACTGACTTTCTGTAGTCTTGGGCAAGTCACAGAACCTTTGTTTCAGTTTCCCCATTTGTAAAGTGAGGTAAATAATAATAATATTTAGACATTTCGGTGGCATTATTTAACATTTTTGAAAATGAAAAGCACGAAGTCAATTTTCAGCTAATCAAAATGCCGAAAAATTTCAGTTTGGGTTGAATGAAATGTTTTGTTGTGGCAAAATTAATTTTTTTTAAAATATTTTTAGTAAAAATTAGACAAAACTTTGAAGCAAAAAATGTTTAGAAATGAAAGCATAGAAACATCTTGATTTTAAAAAAAAATTTTTTGCAGCCAAAACAATTCAGTCAAACACATGAATTCGTGACACATTGTAGCCAAATATGCATTTTTCACTGGAAAAGAGGCATTCGCTAAAAATTTTTGCCCAAGTAGGGTCATGATATGAAGGAAAACTGAGATTGCCTGGTGTATAAACATAGGCTGAGGTCAGTGCCCTGATGAAGGCACTAAAGCCTGTAGATAAACAGACTGGTGAACACGCTTGAGGCTATTTTTGGCCCCCTAGTTGCTCATATATTGAGGAGTTATTCATACTATCTGAGCTAGAATATTTTAAATTACAATCCTCTAGATCCATAAGGCAATTTCATGTTAAATGAATGTTACCAGTTCTTCTTCGAGTGATTGCTCATATCCATTCCAGTTAGGTGTGCGCGTGCCGCGTGCACGTTCCTTGGAGAAACTTTTACCCTAGCAACACTCGTGGGTCGGCAGGGCGCCCCCTGGAGTGGCGCCACTATGGCGCCGGATATATACCCCAGCCGACCCGGCCATCCTTCAGTTCCTTTTTACCGCCTGTGTCGGTCGTTGGAATAGTGGAGTGCGGCTTAGCTGACCTCCACCTTCCCTAGCTACTCGTAGTTCTTCTTCTCGTTGTTGTATCCATAGTTGTTGTTAATTGTTCTTATATATAGTTAGATTTAGTTGTAGTTCATAATTTTTAGTTTGTTAGTTAGTACTTGTTAGCAGGGTTCGGGGAGTAGCCCCTTCCCTGCACCCGATGCCAGAGCTCATGCCTGGCTCACCGGGTTTCAAGCAGTGCTCGGCCTGTCACAGGCCGATGCCAACAGGATACCCCCACGACTCCTGTTTGAAGTGCCTCGGGGAATCGCACTTATCTGCTAAGTGCTCAATTTGCAAGGCTTTCAAGCCAAGAACTAAGAAGGAGCGGGACATCAAGTTAAAACAGCTCCTCATGGAAGCGGCCCTGACACCTTCACCTTCGGCACCGAGCACGAGACAGCCGGTGAGCAGAGGCACCCCTACTGCACCGGACCTCACCGGTATGCCTAAGGACTCCCGGCACCGGCCACCGCCGGCACCGAAATCGACTCCACACCGCTCCCTCTCCCCGAGGTCGAAGAAGGCAAAGACTCATGCTGCTCCGGCAACACCCATGTCGCAGCCAGAGACTGCGCCTAAGTCGGACCGCCCAGCACCGATACCTGCTGTGGCACCATCGACTCCGGCCCCACGAGGGCCATTGAGTCCGGCGCCTGACAGCTCCCCGGCACCTGCCGTGGTAGAGCTCACTTTGCTATCTACACCGGAGACATTTTCTGCGGCGAGAGACTTGATTGCCATCACTGATGCAGCACCGCTCCTACCCCCGGCACCGCCGGTGCGGGTACTCCAATCTATGGGTAAGCCGACCCTGACCAGACCGCCGTCTGTCAGCTTAGCGGACCGGCACCGCTCAAGGTCACGATCCTGCAGACGCTCCCGGTCGAGATGACGCTTCCGCTTTTGACGCTGCTCGCAGTCCCGGCACCGTTCCTCTCCACAGCACCGGTCGGACTCGCGGCACCAGTCAGTCTCTCGCTCTCCGACCCGCTACTTGCGGCACCGCTCTAGTTCCTGGCACCAACCCAGGCACCGTACCTCCCGGAGCCGATCACGCCGTAGGGACTCGAGATCCCGGTCGACCTCCTGGCACCGGTCTGGTCGCAGGTCCCGGTCTCATTCTCGGTACCACTCTGAGTACCGGCACCGGTCCTCGCGGACGAGGGGTGCAAGATCCATCAGGACTTTGGCTCCAGGTTTCTCTGCTCCTCTATGGCCGTCCAGACAGACGTCGGTATCCTCCCATGCGGACAGCTATTACGACCGGGACCGTGATAAGGAGGTGCCTACGGGGGTTTTCCAGGACGCCCGGTCTCAGGACATGAGACCTCAACAGTGGTCCTTTTGGACACCCTGGGCATACCATCAAGCCCAAGGTGCTCCTCTAGTCCAGACTCGCTCTGCTGCCTCAGAACATCGGGCACCAGAGGCCACCATTACCTGCCCCCCCCAGCTGAGTCGGAGAAGCAGACGACCCATCCTCCAGACTCCCTGGGACCGCTGGAGCAGGAACCGTCCCAGGAGCAAGAGGCCATCCAGGACCCTCTCATCCCTGGGGTATCATCCTCCTCTTCCCCGGATGAGGCTGTGGCAGGGACCTCATCATCAGGGCCCCCGCCGATAGATCTCAGGACCCATCAGGACCTCCTTCGCAGGGTGGCACTCAACATCAACCTCCCAGTGGAGGAAGTCCTGGAGGTCGAAGACCCCGTAGTGAGCATCCTGTCCACGGATGCCCCCACCAGGGTGGCACTGCCGTTTATTAAGACTGTCCAGGCCACTGCCGACACCCTATGGCAGTCCCCAGCCTCCATTCCCCCGACAGCAAAGGGCGTTGAGAGAAAGTACATGGTACCCTCTCGGAGGTATGAGTACTTATATGTTCATCCTCCTCCCTCATCATTAGTTGTCCAGTCGGTCAACGAAAGGGAACACCATGGCCAGCAGGCACCAGCCCCAAAATCCAAGGAGGCTAGGCGGATGGACCTCCTGGGTTGTAAAGTGTATTCAGCAGGGGCCTTACAGCTCCGAGTGGCCAACCAGCAGGCTCTATTGAGCCGATATAGCTATAACACCTGGGTGGAGGTAGGTAGGTTCACCGAACTACTGCCCCCTGACTCATGCCAGGAATTTGCCACGTTCCTGGAGGAAGGGAAGAAAGTGGTCAGAACCTCTCTCCAAGCCTCCCTAAATGCAGCTGACTTGGCAGCCAGAACTTTGGCCTCCGGCATCACCATGAGGCGTATCTCCTGGCTCCAGGTCTCTAACCTGCCTCCTGAGCTTCAATATACCATCCAGGACTTACCCTTTGATGGCAAGGGTTTGTTTTCAGAAAAGACTGACCCCAGGTTGCAGAGCTTGAAGGATAATAGGGTCATCATGCGCTTGTTGGGCATGCATACCCCCGTGACCCAACGTAGACCCTTCAGACCCCAACCTCACTGCCTGTACTTTACGCCTCGGCACAGACAGGACCTCAGTAGGAGGCGCGGGCAGGGTGGCCGTAGACACCAATCCGGTCCCCAAGGGTGCCAAAACCACGGGCCCTCAAAGGAACCACCGGGGCCTAAATCCAACTTTTGAAGGTGCGCCCGGGGACGGCGTACCAGTCTCAAGGCAGGATCCTTCCCCTCCTTTCTCCAACCGTCTCTCCTTCTTCCTCCCGGCGTGGTCCCAACTGACTTCAGATCTCTGGGTTCTATGCATGGTGAAGCAAGGATACCACCTCCAATTTGCTTCATCCCTGCCCTCCCACCCCCCAACCCAGTCCCTCTTCAGGGACCCCTCTCACGAGCAAGTCCTCTTACAAGAGGTACAGTCTCTCCTCGCCACGGGAGCCATAGAGGAGGTACCATTGGACGAGAGGGGGAAGGGGTTTTGCTCCAGCTATTTTCTGATTCCCAAGTCCAAGGGAGGCCTCAGGCCTATCCTAGACCTGCGAGGACTCAACAAATGGATGCTCAAGTTGAAGTTCAGCATGGTCTCCCTGGGAACTATTATGCCGTCCTTGGATCCTGGAGACTGGTATGCCGCCCTCGACATGAAGGACGCGTACTTCCACATTGCCATCTTTCCATCACACAGGAAGTACCTTCGCTTTATGGTCAACCACCAGCACTTCCAATTTACGGTCTTCCCCTTCGGCCTCTTCACGGCCCCAAGGGTGTTCACGAAGTGCATGGCCGTCGTCGCCGCCCACCTCCGCCGGCAACAGATACATGTGTTCCCGTATCTGGACGACTGGCTCATCAAGGGGACCTCCCAGACTCAGGTCCGACAGCATGTCAGCATGATCACGGACCTATTCTCCCGGTTGGGGCTGCTCCTCAACGCTGAGAAATCCACTCTGGTCCCCACGCAAAGGCTGACTTATAGGAGGCAATCGCCTGGACCACTCAAGCCATGGCCTACCTCCCTCACCCCCACTTCGACGATCGTATCGATCATTCGAGGTCTGAGGCCTCCCCAATCACCTCGGCTCGCACTAACCTCGGCTTACTGGGACATATGGCCGCATATTATCATGACCATGTGCCAGGCGCCGCATGCGGACCCTTCAACGTGCTCCATCATCTTCAGCCTGGGCAGCGGACCCTATAGACTCTGTCGATTCTCCCGGCCCTGCGGCTCCCTTGATTGTTGGCTAAACTCCATCCTGTATGCGCAGATCCCATTCCATTCCACGCGCCTTCGCTGCCTTAACGACGGATGATGTCATCCCTCGTAGGGCTCATCTGCTCACCTCGTACCCAGCCTTTGGTCCTGCAGGACGACGCTCCACATAAACTCGGGTATTTGAAGCAGTTCCGTCTCACGTGTCAGGAATTCAGCAACATCTTCACGCTAAAACACGCCATTATTATATCAACAAACAGGGGACCGCGTTTTCCCCTGTGTAAGAGCCATTTGACTCTGGCTTCTGTTGCCCACTCAATAGACCTGGTGCGTCCTTTCTCCGGTGGAGGTTCAAATGCTCTTTTTTTTGGGTTTTTTTTTTTTGGGTGTGTTTTGGTTCGGGTTATTGGAGTTGGTCTTGGGTTTTTGTGGTTTTTTTTTATGACGGATCGGGCTGAGCGCATCCTTCCTCTGTCAGAATGGGGGATCAATAAGACCATGACGTCTCAATCGGATCTTTCCGAGGTGGGGATTTCCCTCATGGAATCTTGTTCGCCGCCGCTCAATTCAGGAATATGCAGGAGTTCTGCTCCTTTCAGGTCTCTCTCCGGGGCGATCAGATGCATCCTCCTGTCGTGGATGCACACCTCCTATACGCCTTCCACCGTTCCCTTTGCAAGGTCGGAACTCCGCAGGGATAAAGTGCATCGATCTGATGCCCTGTGTGCCCCACAAGCCACTGGTACACCACCCTGCTAGATCTGTCTATGGGCCACTGACCATAGCCACGCCCGTCTTCTTCAGAACCTGGATCACGACAGAAGACGCTAACTCGGCAGGATCCTTCGCAACCCATTACCTGCAAGCGCCCGTTCACCTGGACTTTGTGCGCTCGACAATGTGGCAAACACAAGCGGAGTTACGCTGTCCGCTCGGATACAGACTTTCTCCTCAAGCGGAAGTTCCACTCGCCTCTACATCTGCCAAAGTGAAACGCTTCTACTTGTGGGCTGCAACACGCAGACTTACTCCTCGAGGCCTCGAATTCCCAGTGCCTGACTACCTCTCGTACCTACACACAGGCCTGCGACATCCTCTCTGAAGTGCACTTGTGCGCTTCTCACTTTCTCCAGGCGAGGGTGGTCACTCCGTGTTCTCCCACCCCTGCGTCTCGTTCACTAAGCTTATACGCCCTCTATCCCTGTACTTGCCTCCCCCTTCCTTGATCCTTATTTACTCCTAATCAGACTAATCCGACCACCTTTTACCACTAGCAAACATGCTCCTCCTGACCTGTCGTGGAAACAGTCTTCCTGTGGCCATTACATCGGCCAGAGCTCCCAACTTCGACCACTTTCCATGGTGACCCGCCGTACACTTCCTTTCATAAGACAACTACAGTCTTGCCGACCTATCCGCTTCCTCCTCTAAGTAGTTCACCTTCCATGACCAACCAACACGTCTCCCCGTCTTCTTTCCGAAGCTCCACTCTTCCGACGGCAGCAAGCAGCTACACTCCCTTAGATGTGCGCAGAGCGCTGCTTTGTCTATACTTGACGGACAAAACCCTTCCAGAAGTGCTCCCACTTTACTGCAGGTCGCAAACGATTGAAAGTCTACAATCTCTCTCCAGAGGATATCTCTTGGGGAACAGCATTCATCCAACTATCTATGACCATAGCCTATGTCCCTCGTCCATCTCACCCCATTCAACCAGAGTCAAGCTTCATCAGCTGCTCCTGGACCACGTCTCTACCAGGAGACTTAGTGTGCAGCGACCTGTCATCGTCCACACCTTTGCTCGCATCTAATCTTCTCGGTCCAACGTCTAGAGACAATGCACCTTTGCGCGCACTGTTCTGCATGCTGTCGCATCTCACTCGACCCCTCCGCCTAGGTAAGCTGGCAAATCACCTAACTGAATAGTAATATGTAGCAATCACTCGAAAGAAAAGTGCTTAATCACCTTGTAACTGTTGTCCTTTCGAGATGTGTTGCTATATCCATTCCAAAACCCACCCTCCTTCCCACTTGCAGGTAGCAGGCAAGAAGGAACTGAAGGGTGGCCGGGTCGGCTGGGGTATATATCCGGCGCCATAGCGGCGCCACTCCAGGGGGCACCCAGCCGACCTGCCGAGTGTTGCTAGGGTAAAAGTTTCTCCGATGAACGTGCACGCGGCGCGCACACACCTAACTGGAATGGATATGAGCAACACATCTCAAAGAACAACAGTTACAAATGTGAGTAACCGTCTTTTACCATTTAACAAGATAGTTGCAGCACATTAAAGAGCAATTAACATTCTTATTCATTTTCCAGTAGAGTTTCAAACTCAGTTGATAATATACCTCTACCCCAATATAACACGGTCTCCAGGAGACAACAAAATCTCACCTCGTCATAGGTAAGACCGTGTTATATCAAACTTGTTTTGCCCCCCCCCCTTCCTTGTTCCCTGACCTTCCCCTCCAGAGATGGCCATCCCTAATCACCCCCAGGACTCCACCCGCTACCCAACCCCCCGTCCCCTGACTACTCTGACCCCATCCACACACACACACACACCAACAGGCACTCACCGGCAGTGGTGGGAACCGGAGCAGCCCGGCCCCAGTCCGTGGCACACTGCTTCCCGCCGTCAGTGAGTGTGGGGAGGTTGGGGAAAGGATGCCCCCTTACACTCACCTGAGGCAGGAAGTAGAGCGACACAGCCCCAGCCCACTCCGCTTTCCTTGCCCCATCCCCAGCTGTGTCGCTGGGGGGCAACTGGGGAAAGGTCCTGCACTCTCCTGCAGCAGGAAGTGGAGCGCCACAGCTGGGAGTTGGTGGAGGGGAGCTGGCTGGGGCTGGGTTGCTCCACTTCCCACCATCAGTGAGGGCGGGGAGGTTGGGAAAAGGACGCCCCCCACATTCACCTGCGGTGGGAAGTGAAGCACTGTGGCTGGGAGATGGTGGAGTGGAGTGGGCTAGGGCCGGGCTGCTCCGCCTCCACCGCTGCTGGTGAGTGCAGGGGGATCCCTTTCCCCAAGCCCCCTCCCCCAAGTGACACAGCTGGGGCTGGGGTGAGGGAAGTGGAGCAGGCTGCTCCTGGCCCCTCGCTAATCCTCCAGGCCACCCTGGGACTGTGAGGCCCCCGAAAGTGTCCTCCCACAGCTCCTGCCTCATAGACCCTGGGGGGAGGGAAAGAGCCCTTGACCACCCCCGAGACCCTCTACCCCTTATCAAACCCCTCAGCCCCAGCCTGGCCCAGCACTCTTAACACGCTGCTCAGGGCAGAGTGTCAGAGCTTTACGCATTGTATGTGAACCCATGTTATATCGGGGTAAAGGTGTACCTAATTAAGTTGCTTGGAGCTTTTTTTATTTGTTCAGACAGATTAATTTAAATGTCTAAATATTTTTGTGAATTTGGAATATTCACACATTGATCTTGGCTTTTATAGCTTTGAGTTTATTGACTATCTGCCTCCGCAGATTTATCTCTTTCATTGCATTAAGCCTCACTAAGTGTTCACTTTAGCATATACATGGTGTGAAATTCAGCATCTAGTTACGGCCTTATTAAATCTAAAATGTATGCTCAAAGAGCAATTGATGACTCATTTAAAACGTTGAAAATCTTTCTAATATATATCTGCTTTCGTATTATATATCTTCTTTATCTCTTCTCTAACTCTTGATTACTAGAAAAATTGCATAAAAACCAAGGATCATGGTGCTTTAAGATTTCATTTGCAGTTTATTCCCTGAAGTCATAATCTTCTGTTTGGGACATCACGTTCATTTCCACAGCAGTGCATAGTGATGTTACAAACAGAGAATGATGATTTCAGTTTCAAAACCAATCCAGAATACAACACCATGTGTCAGTTCCTTGGTAAAGTTTTGCCAAAAGTAGCTTTGATTTGAGGTTTTTAAGATAGGCAGTGGACATTTTAAAGCCTGATTTTTAGAAGTGAATTTCATTCTGGAGACTGTCAGTCATCTGGGTCTTTTCAGAAGTGACTAAAGATTTGGGGTGCTTTGGTTTTGGGTACCTAGCTTGTAGCCTGATCTATGGATTGTGTTTTAATTATATTGATTACTTAGGAATTCCCAGGTATCACTCTGAGGTTCGACAGGTTCTTGTCCCAAGATTGGGCACAGTATTATTAAAATTACTGTTCATTTGGGAACCCTGATGTGCACAGCTGCAACACTCACACTTTAGGAACCTTCTGTCTTTGTAATAGTTTATTAATACATTTAGCAAAGTCAGGAGCATGCTAACCCAGCAAGGTAGATGGAGATATAGAGAATGTATATCTGAACAGACATATACTCACACCATCCCTTGCAGGGCAACCTGAAATGTTAAGCATTATCTTCCTTACCACCATCACCTTCCTCCTCCTCCTCACCAGTGGCCATCATTGTGGCACCTCCCAAGGGCTTCTTCTCTCACTCCCTCTGCACACAGGCTGGGATACAACCTTTATAATATCATAGAATATCAGGGTTGGAAGGGACCTCAGGAGGTCCTCTAGTCCAACCCCCTGCTCAAAGCAGGACCAATCCCCAACTAAATTGCCCCCTCAAGGATTGAGATCACAACCCTGGGTTTAGCAGGCTAATGCTCAAACCACTAAGCTATCCCTCCCCCCAAACATACTGTGCTGATACCACTATGCCTAATGCATATTCAGTAGGGGTTTCTCCCCTCTTTCTTATTTGTATTTCTTTGCCCTACTGATGTTGGGGTGCCCTTCTCCTATAGGTTAGTATATTAATAATCTCAAATTATTATCATATATGTCAGTTTTTTGCCATGATGGCCCTCTCGTGGTTAGACATCTGCAGATGTTCCTATCCTAAAATATCCAAAAGCTAGTGTTAGCTCATCTTCCTGTGGTTGCTGGTGTCATTATATACAAACTTCCCCGTTAAACACTCTATTCTCAGTTCCCCAAAACTTAGGAGTGACCATTGGGCCATTTATCTGTGCCAAAATTCATAGGCCTCAAGCCTTATGCTAACTGCTGGAGCCAGTGTCTCACAGGATACAGGCCTGTAGGTTCCTTGCATTACTGCTAAACCCGAGACACCTTAAAGTGGCCCAAGGCTCAGAAAGTGTTGGGCATCCATCCAGAGATGAATTAAGGCAATATGGGACTCTAGGCACACCAGGACATGCAACCCATTGTACCCCTGCCCCTTAGGGTTGCCAACTTTCTACTCACACTAAACCGAACATCTTTGCCCCGCCCCACCCTTCTTCAGAAGCCCCATCCATGCTCTGCCCCTTTTCTGAGGCCCTGCCCCCACTCACTCCATCCTCCACCCCCCTGCCATCACTCGCTCTCCCCACCCTCACTCACTCATTTTCACCAGGCTGGTTCATGGGGTTGGGATCCGGGAGGAGGTAAGGGCTCTGGCTGAGGGTGTGGGCTCTGGGCTGGGGGTGCAGGTTCCAGGGTGGGGCCAGAAATGAGGGGTTCAGGGTGCAGGGGGGGATGAGGGTGCTGGCTGGGGATGAGGATCCGGGTGCAGAGGGATGAGGGCTCTGTCTGGAGATGAGGATTAGGGTGCAGGGGGATGAGGGTGCTGGCTGGGGGTGCGGTCTCTGATGTGGGGGCGGGGATGAGGGTTTTGGGGTGCAGGAGGGTGCTTTGAGCTGGGACCAAGGGGTTTGGAGTTGGGAGGGGGCTCTGGACTAGGGCAGGGGATTCAGGGGCAAGGGTGTGTGAGGGCTCTGGCTGGAGGTGCAGACTCTGAGGTAGGGTTTGGGATGAGGGGTTTGGGGTTCGGAGGGTGCTTCGGACTGGGACTGAGGTGGAAGGTGAATCAGAGCTGGGGCAGGGGGTTGAGGAGCGGGGAGTGAGGGCTCTGGGTTGGGGAACCTTTTTTCTGTCACAGGCCATTGACCCACAGAAAAAAATTAATCATAGGCCATGGGGGCACAGTAGGGTGCCAAGACTCAGGGCTTTCCCTCATAGTGAGACGAGCCGGCACAGCAGTTCCAGACCCACGGGGGGAGCAAGACTCAAGGCTTCCCCCCGCAATGGGGCAAGCCAGCGCTCACAACTCATGCCCCATGTTAGGGTTCCACAGGCCAGATTAAATTAACCATGGGCAGGCCGCAGGTTCCCCACTCCTGCTACGTGAAGGAGCTGAAGTGGGGAACATGCTGGTTGCTTCCCAGGAGCCACGCGGAGTCCAGCACCGCCAACCAGAGAGTCAACGGCCTAGTCAGTGGTACTGAGTGGAGCCCCCAGGGCCCCTTTTCAATTGGTGTTCTGGTCCAAAACTGGACACCTGGTCACCCTACAGCCCCTGCACCATAGTGGAGGCTGGTGGCAGGGGCCCCTCCCATCCCAGAGAGTCACTGCAGCAGAATGGGACCCGCATGCCCCCCTCCCCAAGGAGCAGCAGGGATTACTTCTTCCCTCTGAAGTCTCAGCAGGGTGCCTCTCAGCACTTAACCTAGCAGCTGAAATGTATCTGCTTGGGTGGGTGGGCCAGGCCTACTACACTTTTCTCCTGCCACCTCACACAAACAGAGTCTTCTGCTGGGGTGGTGTTGGCAGGGACCATCAGGATATTGGACCTCAGAGTTCACATTCCTTTGAGATGCATAGGGCAGTTCACATCTCTGAGTCATTATTTCAGGCTCTCTGCAGACTCCGGCAGACAACACTAGGGACAATTTTCAAGTTTTTTGTTACAACCATAAGGGCTAGAGATTTTTTAAAAAAAAATAAAAGTTCAGAATCTGAAGTCATCACATGACTCCAGGAGCTGGGACTCTATGTGTGGCCCTATCGTGCTTATGCCTTAATCCAGCCCGGTTTGTCCTCTGAAAATCACATCCTTTCAAGAGGTCTCAAGCTGAGCACCCAAAATATCGCTAGTCTTTTTTAAAAATCTTGGCCTCAGATACTAGCATTTGGACCTGCAGTTAACTGTAAGCACAAGTAATTTGGGTTAGATAAGTGTGTTTGCCAAAATTGAGACTATTTTTAAAATCAAGCTCTGTTTGCACACGCGGGTCATGTTCAAGTGATGATACAGGATAATGTATGTCAGAGATGAGCAATTTTAGTGTGTGTGATGGAGCAAACTCTTTAAGTATAGCAAGTACATTTCTGTGTCTTTTGATAGGCTTGTGGCAAGCATTCTTTATCCCTCGTCTCCTACACTTGCACTGCTGCACCTTGGGATAGCTTTCATTTTGCCCATCCCTAATGTAGCTCCTACATGGTTTTCTGCTTCTGATTTAAGGCTCAGTACCATGAGATATTTCCTATACCATGTGCTTTGTCTGCTCTCCAAAGCCAGTAGTCTCAGTATTTTCAGTCTGTCGTCATATGGAGAGCTCTCCATTCATCTAACTATTTTCGTTGTCTTGTCCTTTTCGTCCTTTGGAAATATCACCCTAGCAACACTGCCAAAGGCACTGTGACCGTGAACCGGTCGCAGGTTGCTGTACAAGTAGAACTAAAAACTGATTTTTTCCCTTAATCTCCACTCCATTTTGGGGAGATTTCTCTATCTTTGCCAGGACAAACCACAAGTTGCTCAGCATGGCCACATTCCATCTTTTAGCTTTACTTTTTCTACTTACGACACAAAGAATCAACC
Source organism: Chelonoidis abingdonii (assembly GCF_003597395.2). NCBI lineage: Eukaryota > Metazoa > Chordata > Testudines > Testudinidae > Chelonoidis > Chelonoidis abingdonii. Next base: position 35,681,842 of record NC_133772.1, read on the forward strand.
CTGCAGCTGCAATCTTTGCCCCATGCACATATTCTTGTTCCTTCCCAGTTTACCTCTGGCTGTGACTAGCCTGTGAGGCACAAGACTTTGCCTCCTTGGCAGAGTCAGACACAAACCATAATGCCAGATTCGTAGGTGTGTCAGTTTTCAGCTCAAGTTTTTCCTCTATAATGGGCCAAAAATGAACACTGAATCCAATTCCCTTTGACATCAGAGCTGGATTTTGAATCTACACTAGATCATTTGAGGAAGAATGATCTTGTGGTTAAGCTTCTGCACTAGTATTCAGGTGACCTGGTTCAGTTCCTAGCTCTGCAACAGACTTCTTGTGTGGCCTTGGGCAAGTCCCCATGTCTTTTTCCGTGCCTCTATAGGTAAAATGATGATGAATCCTTTTCCCCACCTTTTTCTGCCTTGTCTATTTGTTTAGGCCTTTCTAGTCTGTCCCTATCCTACCTATCATTTCCCATTCAGTACTAAGACATAGACTCCTGCCTCCAATTGGCCCCATTGCCCACTTGTTAAATTTTCAAACAAATTCCTTTGTGCTTTCTCCCGTGCTGCCCCTCACGCTTGGGAGGCATTCCCCATAGACATTCCCAAAGCTACTTCATTATCCACTTTCAAATTCTTCCTTAAATCTCTCCTTTCTCATGATGCCTCCAAAAAAAATGTGACAATGGTTGGGCTGCTGATGTGCTGAGACCACTGCCTCAATATTGTCTCATTTTCCTCCCCCATCTGTGTTTATCCGTCTGTCATCTCATGTCTTATGCTTAGATTGTAAACTTCTTGGGGCAGAGGCTGTCTTTGTATTTTATGCCTGTACAGCACCTAGCACAATGGTGCCCTAGTCCATGACTAGGTCTCCAAGGCACTATGGCAATACAAATAGTAACTAACAATAATATTTAGATTATCTGTCTATTTTTCAGGGCAGGGACTCTCACTATGTGTGTGTGCAGCATGTTGCACAATGGAGCCCTGATTTTGATTGGGACTTCCAGACCCTACTGTAATAGATATAATTAACAAGGAGTGGATCCAGGACATTGGTTTGAAGAGCGCCACCTCTTCTCCCCCTACAAATCTCCCCTCTCCCATTCTGGGTGGGGAAATTTCAGTATGCAAGATCAAAGCCCAGAAGACAGCTTTAAAAAACCAGAGGGTTAGCCATGTTAGTCTGGATCTGTAAAAGCAGCAAAGAGTCCTGTGGCACTGTCATAAACAGATAGCTAAGGGTTAATGTTTCGTTCACCTGTAAAGGGTTAACAAAGGGAACCAAACACCTGACCAGAGGACCAATCAGGAAACCGGATTTTTTCAAAGCTCAGGGGAGGGAATGTTTGTGCGTGTGTCTTTTGTCTGGCTCTCGGCTATGAGAGGGATCTTTCTATCTTCAAGCTTCTAATCTTTAGTTTCCAAGTGTGAGTACAAAGGTAGAAAAACAATAGGCTGTTATTGTTTTTTTTGTTTTACATGTGTGTAGTGCTGGAATGTTAAACTGTATCTCTTTTTTGAATAGCTGTTTATTTCATATTTTCTTTTAAGCAATAGCCCTGTTATTGTCACTTTGATACAGAGATGACTGTTTTGTCTTTCTTTCTTTTTATATAAAGGCTTTCTTTTTTTAAACTTGTGACTTGCTTTTCTAGTTTATGGCAGGGGATCGGAATCTCTGTGCCAGGATTATGTGTCTCTCGGAAAGACTGCGAGGGGAAGAAAGGGAGAGATTTCCTCTCGTTTTTGTTTACAGGGATTGAACAGGCACGATATCGAGCTTTCCGTATTAGATTTGACTTAGCGTCTAAACTGAGAAGCTGAGCATGAACCCTCTACGCGTCATAACCAGCTTAGATCTGATAGCCTGCCACCAACAGGAATCAGTGCTGGTGACACTTGGTCCCCCCAAAACCTTCCCGGGGACTCCAGCAACCAAATCCCTGAGATTCTTAAAACAAGGAGAATACCACTTCCCTTCCCTGCTCTTTACTTCCTCCCAGATTTCCCGCGCCTGGTATATAGGAGATTTCCCTGCTTCAGTCCCTGAAACACAAACGGAGGCAATTTTACTCCCCTCCTTCTTTTCCTCCTAGTCTTTCCCTTAGAGAGACAATAATCCGCACAGAGATTCCTATCCCCTTGCCATAACTAAAAAGAAAGTCACAAGTTTTAAAAGAAAGCGTTATAGGAAAACAGAAAGAAAGCAAACAAATTAATCTCTGTATTCAAAGTGACCATACGGGTCCATTGCTTAAAAGAAATATGGAATAACAGCCTTATTCAAAGATCAATTTAACATTCCAGCCAACTCCACACATGTAAATACAAAAAACCAATAACGTCCTATTGTTTTTTCTACCTTTGTCTCACCAACTGTGAAACTGAAATTAGAGCCTTGAAGATAGAAAGTCCCCTCTCATAGCTGAGAGCCAGACAAAAGACACCACACAAACATTCCCTCCCCTGAGCTTTGAAAATCCGGTTTCCTGATTGGTCCTCTGGTCAGGTGTTTGGTTCCCTTTGTTAACCCTTTACAGGTGAAAGAAACATTAACCCTTAGCTATCTATTTATGACAGGCACCTTATAGACTAACAGACGTATTGGAGCATGAGCTTTCATGGGTGAATACCCACTTCGTCGGATGCTTGTAGTGGAAATTTCCACTACATGCATCTGACGAAGTGGGTATTCACCCATTTCCACTACATGCATCTGACGAAGTGGGTATTCACCCACGAAAGCTCATGCTCCAATATGTCTGTTAGTCTATAAGGTGCCACAGGACTCTTTGCTGCTTTAAAAAATGGCATTCTTTGGAGAACCAGATGTTTCCACATGTGGCCTTCCACCCGCAGGCACCCTGTCCAGCCCATTCCTTCGGTCCCAGGTTCACTGATGCCCTACTGAGTTGTCCAGCAACAACCTTAAAGCCTCAGCTGCTACCGATTAAGAGTTAGTTTCAACAAATGGATTGCCACTGAAGGTATTGGCACTCACTGTGCCACAGGACAGAGTGATTGTGTCCAGGTTAGGGCTTCATCCGTCTTGCCAGGCGTGCTGGGCTGCACCTGAGCAATGGAACTCTCTGCTTTGGCAGACATGTCGAGCTACATCTGGCAATGCCACTCACTGTGCTCTGGCACCTTCTCGGTATACCTGGGAGACACCTGCACTGGTCAGGGTGTTGAGATGCATTTGGGTGACAATATCCACAGTGCTGCCAGATGTGCAGGGCCAGATCTGGCTAAGTTGCCTGCTATGCCAACTGGACAGGCCAAGCTGTTTTTGAGCAATGCCACCCACTTTTCTACCAGATCTATTGGATTCGTTTGGCTGATGGCACCTCATGGACATGTCTGCCTCTGGGTGATGCCACTTGCTTTGCTGCTGGACACCGCTACTGGACCTCCCGCAGGCATGCTGCCGAAGGCTGCCTGACTGCCACACTCACAGTGACCAGCAGGCCCCCCCTCCCCACGGCTTTCTTTCCCAGGCATGTGCTTGCTGCACTGGTGCCTGGCTTGCTCTGCTTATTTGGGTAATGGTGCCGGCTGGGCTGCAGTTGTGTGATGTTTCCCACAATGCTGTCAGATGTGCATCTGCATGACTCCATCTGCTGTGCTGCCAGACTTACCTGGTCCACATTCGTACTATGCTGCTACATGTGCCAGACTGAGTCTAGGGGTCGGTGTCCATTGTGCTGCTGAGTACACCTGGGAACCAGCACCCCGGTGGCTGCCAGATGTGCTAGACTGAGGATAGCCAAGTCACTCACTCTCATCTCTGTCAAATTATGTCTGTATGATGGCACATGCTGTGCTGTTAGGCATGCGGGGATGAGTCTGAGTGACAGCACCAGCTTGCACTGCCAAAGGCACTGGGCCATTTCCTGATATTCACCTGACACCACTAGCAGCAAAGCAGTCACCAGTAGCTGAGGGGTTAAACAACCAGCAGAGCAAAGTGAGTTAAAATGCAGCTTGCCCTAGCTCCAGTTGCTGTCTGGGTGCCTGGGTGAAAGAAAAAACACATGTGTGTCAGGGAGAGAAGTATAAACATTTAAATTGAAAACATATTTTATTATCTGCGTTTATTATTTGATCTTGATATCTCTGGGCTAGGTGGGCTTTTCTGGCTGCGTTGAGGCTGACTATCATATATCAGCAGTCTGGGAATTATGCCAGGGCTTGGCTTCAACAGTTCACAGAAGGACCTTGGCAATGGGAGGTCAAACTAGATGAAACAGGCGTCCCATACTCCATCCCCCATTTATGACAGACGAGTTCCAACACTGCAAGTCCAATCCTTCTCACACAGAAATCAATGATAAAACTCCCATTTTTCAGTAGGGGGCCATGTGATTTTGTACTGGACCAGTGCCCCAGTAAGATGTTCCCCCGCGTGGCAGAGTAACAGTCTTTTTGATTAGAGGAACGAGCAGGACCTTGACCACTTGTGGTCATTAAAGGTTCCGTGGCATCTCTCACAAAATGTAGTGAGTTAACCCTAGCAGCCTGTGACCTGTACATTTAGTTATTCATTTAAATTGTCTCAAATCCCTTGTTTTCCTAATAATTTGGGAAGAAGAATGTCCCAATTACAAACCCGGGTTGACCATGGAAAATGTTCTTGAATGATAAACTTCACAGAAAATACTTCTACAATAACAAAGGTCTGAAATTTTGGCTGTAATGTTGAAGATTAGTTACAATCACAAGCAATCTAAAACATATTTCCTTCCTGAAAACCTCTTGAATTGAAAAATTTCTTGTGCAATTGAATCGGACAGTTCCAGTGCACTAATGTGATCTACATTAGAAGGAAAAGATTCTTTAAGATACCACAGGCTCAAGAACAAAAGATCAGAAAAACCTCAGACCTTTCTCCTAAAAGGTGCAGAGCCAAAGTTTGGCTGAAAGTTCGGCTACTAATATAAGGTACAATTTAGTGTGCTCTAGGCAAATACCGCAATCAATCTCTAGTGGTTCTGATGAAATCAGAACTGATGCAAGCATAAGCCTATTCCATCATTCAAAGCAAACCTAAGTCAAACTTTTTATGAGCTCAGAAAGAGGTTGGATATAGTTATTTTATATTTTCAAGCAGCCTAGCTCGTTGAGGCTGGAAGTACTAAAGTACAGCAAAAAAAGGCATTCTTGTGCAATTTCCTGCACCTTCAGTACCAGGGAGTACTGGGACATGTGCAAAACTGTTCTGAAATGTCCAACCACTAATGCAGAGAGGAATCCAAATCACAGGACATTTAACTGAACTGAATCTTTGACAGTCTTCCATCACTATAAGCAACTTCTCCAAGGCAAAGTACAAACTGCCATTTTGGTAAGGCTGAAAAATTTTTGATGGACTGATTTTCTTGAGCTTTGCATCATCAGCAACATTGGATTAGGGAGACAGTCCCTGCTTTTGGGCCCAGTCCTCATCCTATTAAAATTCATAACCAAACATCCATGTATTTTAAATGGGAGCAGGATCTGGCCCATTGTAAATCCTTTCTTACATAGGGTGACAAGACAACAAATGTGAAAAATCGGGATGGGGGTAGAGGGTAATAGGAGCCTATATAAGAAAAAGATCCCAAAATCAGGACTGTCCCTATAAAATTGGGACATCTGGTCACCCTACTCCTACATGCATATTTAAATTCACTGTGAAGACACAGGAAGAGAATGCAGAGACTGTGGCTGTTGCATTGATACATTGGAAAATATTTGGTGTACTGGCACTTATAGCACTGCAACAAATTGTGGTGCTGCATCTTTAAGGGCATAAGAAAGTGTGAAGTCAGCATGTCAATGGAGGGAAAAGCAAGAGGAAGGAAATCTCGAAGATGTTGCCATCCCTGTGTATTAAACATGCTTCAGTATTGAAAGTAAACATAACAGTGTCAAAAGCATTACACAGAGCTGGCCAACTAATGAAAGAATTTATTTGTGAATAACTATTTGATGGAAAAATGGCCCAAATTCACAATGAATATTATTTGCAGTGAATTATTTGACCAGTTCATAACCATATGGCATAGAAAACCAGAAAGGTGCTCAGATGTCGCAGTGATGCTCGTGGTGTACCTAGAAGAGGCAGCCATCATATGATCCTATGTATAATCTGTTATTTCTCTAGAAATTTACACTTTCTGCATAGTGCCACAGTATTTGGAAAATCCTTCCACAGTTTTTCAAAAATGAGAGAGAAACAATAATAGGCATATTTTGGGGGATAGATAAACCTTGTACTCATGTCTATCTCCACCTCTTTTTCTCTTGCTTCATATTTAGCTTATCAACTCTTTGGGGCTGGGACTGTCTTAATTCTGTTTCAGCATCTAGTACAAGGGGATCCATGACTAAGTCTCCTAAGTGCTACCATATTACCAATAATAAATAAGGATAATAATAATCTATGGTGAAAGTTAAATGTCACCAGCCTATGACTGGAACAGGCAAACATTATTTTAACCCAGTCCCAGATATCTAATCTTCCACATAATAATGGCTAGAAGAACCATAGCTGAAAGCTCAGCAGGCACCAATGAGTAAAGTGACCATACGACCTGGTTTTACCAAAATTATCCAGGTTTACCATTGTTGTTTGCAGTATTGTTGTAGTTGCGCTGGTCCCAGGATATGAGACAGACAAGGTGAGCAAGGTAATATCTTTTATTGGACCAATGTAAGTTGGTCCAATAAAAGATACTAACTCACCCACCTTGTCTTTCCAATATCAGAGTGGTAGCCGTGTTAATCTGTATCCACAAAAACAACAAGGAGTCTGGTGGCACCTTAAAGACTAACAGATTTATTTGGGCATCTGGAGAAGTGGGGGTTTTTACCCACAAAAGCTTAAGCCCAAATAAATCTGTTAGTCTTTAAGATGCCACCGGACTCCTTATTGTTCTTGTCTTTCTAGCTTACCATAATATTGTCATGTCCTGAGAACTTCTTTCTGGATCCTCTAAAATGCCTGTTTTGGTCATTTTATCAGTCAACCCCTTTAAAAAAAATAACTACAAAATATTTGTTCACAGTATATTATTATATTGAGTCAAATTTGCATTGGGTTTACTGGGAACACACAGTCCCAGTGGAACAAGTGTTGATTGTGAATAAACAGTGTTTGGCATAAAGAGAAAAGCCAAAGGAGCACAGGCACTGTCAAAGCGGTTTCTTAGCTCAATGTGAATGTTAATGGAACTTGTTCCATTTTGCATGATAAACTTACTGAGATACTGGAAGAAAAAAAATCTTTCACACTGCCCATGTGGCTGTTGATCCAGCAGTGTCAGGATAACACGAGCACAGTTCTTCTTTAAATCCCAGTTTCAGTGTTTCCTGAGTCATTACAGAAAAGACTCGTACTGAGTCCAAGGAATAGTCAACCAGAGTATTAATACATTGCTATATAATAACAGTTACCAACCAACAGTTTTTCCAGGTAAATCATGTAGCCTGCACCACTGTGGACTAATTGTAGCAGTTTAAGATCAGCTCTTCTGGATAGAGAAAAGAAGAGAACAGAAAATGAGCTGGGGAAAGTCATACACTAAGCAACTGTGTCTAAAGGAAGCATTGTAGAGTAGAGTCCATTATGGAAAAAATTTTATGCAAGTTTTTTAATTAGCACCTAGATACCATATTAATTAGGTACATTAATAATACCTAGTCTAGATTAGAATCAACAATCATCTAGCAATAGAAGGGACACACATTGGTGCAGGGTGCAATTTAGTGTGCCCTTGGCCATTAATTTTGATGTAAATGCTCCTAATATGCTGCTAATATAGCACAAGAGCAGACTTCCTTGAAGGATTACAGGGCTTTCTGGGTTTGATCCAAAGCCTATTGAAGTCAATGGAAATTCTCCCATCCAAATCGATAAGCTTGTTCCTAATTAAAATAAAAGATTCAGCCTTTATTATTATTATTACTATTCATTCTTATTATGCCAGAAATATGAGGTGATAATAAATAACAACATCTAAGCTATTTAGCAAACTTTGAGTCAGATCCCTGGGTCTGGCCAAGCTGCACTCAGTGTGTGACCTAAACAAGTCATTTAATGTCACAGTCATAGAGTTTAAGGCCAGAAGGCACCCACTAGAAAATCATTTAATCTCTGTCATTTCCCTCCACCCCCACATCAGTAAAATGGAATAACAACATCCCCTTTCTCTCTCCCTTTGTCCATCTTGTCTATTAGGATGCAAGCTCTTCAGATCAGGGGCTGATGAGAGCTCCATGTAAAGAACTGCATACCAGGAATCATTTGCAGTGCATCCCATGTTTTATTTTTCCTGAAAAACCTATGAACAATGCTGCATATTTTTGAGTGTGGTCTACTGGCACCTTTTCTATTAACTCTCTACTAGAGGTGGCTAGAAACGGGAATTTCCATTTAGTGGGTAATTTCACATTTCTGGGGGGGAAATCATTATGAATTGGAACAAAAAGTAGCAAGTTTCCTGTGAAACAGAAATTTTCAAAAAATTCCAGGGAGCTGGGCCATCTAGGGAGCTGGCCAGCTCAACCACCCATCAGGTGGGAACACAGGAGCCTGGGAAGCCTGGCAGCCCACCCACACATCACGCAGACACCTTGTGGAGCCAATCACCTGGGGAGCCAGTGATTCTGGAATCCCAGGGAGCCTGTAGGCTGGCTGGTTTCTGTCAAAAGTTTAGACAGAACTGACACCTTCCCGCAGAACATTTGGACTCCATCAAATCAGCATTTTTCAGTGTTAAACTTACACTGGAAAATTTTCAACCAGCTCTATTATCTACATGTATACAGACATCTCTTTTGCAGAGCCTCATGCAACAGACTGTCACTTGACACAATGGGGCTCTGCTGTTGGGTGGGGCCCCTAGTTGAGACAGTGAGGTTATGTCTACACTGCACACCAGTTGCAGCGGCGTGTAGGGTATGCATAGCTACATTCAGCAGTGAAAATCAGGCTGCATCCACACTGTGGCGTGTAGCTACTTGTGGTAGGGAAAGGCTGTGGTGGAGGGGAGGCAGCAGCGAATGACACTGTTAAAAAATAGCAGTGTAGGCAGGGGAAGCACTGCTTGGGTGTGTAGAGAGCCAAGTGGGGCACATACCCTAAGGTTCTGGCTGGTGCTAGTCAATCCCTTGCTCTGCCAGGTCTGCATGAGAAATGTTTGTGGGCCAAATTTTGGCCTTGTCATAGTGGATGCAACTCATTCAGAGCTTATGTAAGACTGTATGGATTTCCATTCAGTGGCACTTGTCTGAATCTGGCCCTCGGTTTGCTTAGATTTGCTGCAGTAAATTCTACCTAGCCCTGCTGAATGCTGTGCTTCCTTTAAATGCAGGTACTGATTGCCCCAATTACAGAACAAGGTCGAGTTCAGAGAGACATCTACCTGCCTGGGGAAGGCCACAAATGGATGGACACCAATACCGCCCAGGTGTTTGATGGAGGAACCTTAATCAGGAACTACTCAGTCAGTCTTGTGGAGGTGCCAGTTTTTGTAAAAGCCTCCTAGATTCCGGGCTGTCCCAGCTCTCAAAAGATTCACCTACTTATCAGACGAGCGATGTTGACAAGACATGCTCTCTTCCTTTTCAGCCATTTGTGCTTTTCCAGGAACTCTCTTTTTATACAAGTGTTTAAATCTGTTACTGTGATTTGCTACCATTCTAAAATAGTGAAATACTGCAGGATCTCTGGTGCAAAAAATACCCCATGTGCACATGCAGCACATCTGCTGAGATCATCCAGGTTCATCTGATCCTATCCTGTGTGTTATTTACCAAGAATGTCTCTAATTAACTAGTAGTGAAAGAGAGACACCCTCAAAGTCACAGGGTAATGAGAAAGCAGATGGATTCAATGTCTACTGGAAATATTCCCATTTGGGGGAAAAAAATCATTAAAGTAAAGAGGAAGCTCTAACAGAGCCAGGTATGGACAGACAGCAGGACTGGCTGCCTTGAAAAGAAACAGTCTTGGTTGACCAGATCTAACTGCCTGCTGGAGTCTTAGTGAAACAGGACTGCATCATCACTTATCTTCTACAGATTGCAACTTTTTGTTTGGAAAAACTGCATCATCCAGTTCTGGGTCTTGTGTCAATGTCTTTATTTTTGTCTAGGAAAAAGTTAGAGTCTGATTATTAGACAAAACTTACAAAAAAGGAAAGGGCAGAGAAAACTCTTCTGTAATGTGTGGCTGCAGGTCACCAATGTGAGGAGTCTTCTCCATTCCTTATGGATGATTATTTGCCTTGGGTGGTTTTAGAGGCTATCCTGTCTGCTGCCCCTGCTTTCTCTCCTCAGAGTGCCTGCCTCCTGTGGCTTGAGAACACCCCAAAACTGAAATCAGCCTTAGTTCATTTTTGGAACTAAGCAGCCTATTTGAAGCACAGGGATGTGTGTATTATGCAGCAGCTGGGACTCAGTAAGCCGAGGATGTTTTCAAATGGCAGCACTTAAGACATTCAAAAGGTTCTAGGAGGCTACAAAGAGAAGATTATTTTCTGTAACATTAAGAGCTCAGCAAACACATGAGTTCTTAGTAGCTGATAAGATGCTGCAGAGGCTGGACATACATAGTATTAGCATACCTGGAGGAACAGCTTCCAAGTGAATTCAAATGACCTTACCAAGGGGTGCATATATATAGCAGGAGTGGGCTCAGATTTTCAATGCTAAAATTAATGTATATGGTACAATTTCTTTGTGTATCCCATGACAAGTACCCAACTTCAGTCATGGCAAATATCTTACTGCTTTGCCATACCCTTGGGATAGATGGGCCAGATGCTTAGCTGGTATAAGCCAGCATTGTTCTATTCACATTAGTGGAGTTAGGCCAAATTTACACCAGCTGATGACCTCTCTCGTCTTCCTTTTAGATTAGGAACCACTCAGGATTTTCCTAATCTTATCGAGAGTATCTAGGACTTTCTGGACTGTGAGGGGGCCCCAGGGCAGTGTCAAAATGCAGGGTGCCACAAGAGGTCCAAGGCTGTGAGTGGGAGGGGGAGCCCTGTGTGCCACATGGGGAAGGGGCTCACTCTGACCACGTACAGGAGGTTGCTGTGGCACAGCGTACAAGTGTAGCATAAAAACAACTTGTGCCCTGTAGGAGACAGAAAAGGCTGGTGAAAGAAGTGCCTCTTAGTGCTGCTCTGACAGAATTGAATTGCCTTTTAAATGGGGTCCGAACAGAATAGATTTTAGCTGCTGCACTGAGCTTGTAACTTGACATGGTCCCCTCCAGGTGTTCAATCTCATCAGCAGTTTACATGAAACAAATTGATACTACAGGCACCATCCAAGGATCCACATCAGACCATGGCTGTTTGTAAAAGAGGAATTTGCTTCAGCCTCCTCCATCACCCCAACCAGGGCCGTCCCTAGGCATATGCAGAATATGTAGCTGCATGGGCACCAAATTGCCCCAAATTTCATGGTGCCCTAGGCAGCTGCATGCTGCATACGTGGCAGCACCATCTCCGGCAGCCAGCCCTATCCCCCAGCCAGCCCCCCTGTGGGCTGCACCCTAAGAGAGTGTGGGGCCTGGGACAACTCCCTCCGCCCTGCCTCTTTGTCTTTGCCCCTGCTCTGTCCCTGGCTCACCCCTATTCCACCTCTTCCCCCACTGATGGACACAGCCCAGAGGATTAGCAGGGGGCCTGTGCTGGCAGCAGGGTCAGGCCTGAGACTGCACTCATGGGCAGCAGCGGGAACCAGACCAACCCGGCCCCAGCCCGCTCCACTCTGCCAGCTCCCAGCCACATCACTCTGCTTTAGGGTGACCAGATGTCCCGATTTTATAGGGACAGTCCTGATTTTGGGGTCTTTTTCTCATATAGGATCCTATTACCCCCCACCTCTGTCCCAATTTTTCACACTTGCTGTCTGGTCACCCTACACCACTTCCAGCTGCCGGTGAGTGTGGGGGACAGTCCTTCCCCTTCCCCCAAGCAACACGGCTGGGGAAGCGGAGCGGGCTGGGGCCAGGTCGCTCCATTTCCCGCTACCGGTGAGTGCAGGGGGCATCCCTTCCCCAACTCCCCCTCCTCCCACCCAAGTGACATGGCTGGGGCAGGGGAAGCAGAGCGGGCTAGGGCTGGGTAATTCTGCTTCCTGCTGCCAGGGCCATGCCCCCACTAATCCCCTGGGCCACTCTGGGCCTGTGGAGCCCCCCAAAGCATCTCCCCACAGCTCCTGCCTCCCTGGCCCCGCAAGCCTTGAGCACTGCTCAGGCCCTCTGCAGGGGCAAGTAGGAGCAGGCGCTCAGGCTGCGTAGGACATCATAATTGGTAGAGATGGCCCATCTCTCAATATTCCCCACCTCCATTGTGCTTATTGAGCACTGACCTCTTCTAAGTCCCTCCATACTCTCAGTGTGAGAGCCTTGTCCACTCCTCTGTAGCACTTGCCATCTGGAAGAATCCTGGGATGTCTCACTGCCTGATCATCCCTCTGTTTCTTTTCAAACCCCAGCTGTAAATTGTTTTTCTCTTTTCTGGCCTCTGCTTGGTTTCCCCCTCATGCAGCTATTGTATATTGTTTAACACTGAAATTGTATGATTTACAATAACTTTGTAATGCATTTTAGGGTAAAAGGTATGAAATAAAGTTGTATTGTTAATTAAAAAACTAAAATACGCACCCAACATAATTGATTCCAATAGGCACCCTTAGCAAATGTACCCCCTTCATAGTAGCCCTCTGTGCCCCTCTAGGGGTGGGTGGGCCATGTATAGAGGTTGATAAAACTGCTACAGCCTTGAGTAATAGAGCTGGGTCTTTTAATTTAGGCACTAGAGACTCACTTGTTAAGATACAGAGGTCACGGCTTCAAACCCTGCAGCCAATGACCCACCCAGGGGTGTGGTATTACACAAACAGGCCAAGCTTTTGGTGAGCATGGAGCTGACCACTCAGCCCTTGCAGTGGTCTCTCTGAAGTGGGGTTTTCAGGTACATTGGCAGGTCAGCAATGGGGAAGCTTGTACTGCTTCCCATCCTGTACTAGAGAAGGCCTCCTGGGCTCTTAATCCAGCACATTTCACCATTTAATTTTTTCCCCAGTTGCTTCCTTTAGTACAAATGAAATTCTGCATAGTTGCCCAGCCACAAGCCAGTAAAAAGCAACCCAATGAGCAAAACAGATTTTTTTTGCATGCAGAGTAAGTACTTATAAGGAATTGTATTATACTGTCACCTTGTATTATGCATCTAGAGGGTCTACTGTAGAAAATGCTGGTAAAGAACAGCTGATACTGCATGGAAAAAATGGGAAAAAACCCACCTACCTAGAAGAAGATCTTCTACTATATCTGAGGTGGTGGTTGTTTTCTTTTCTTTTTAAGGTTAGGAACAATATGAAAATGGAAACTTTGTCACTTAAGTTCATCCACTCTTGCTACTTCTCTTTCTCCCAGAGGCACAATGCCAGATTCCCAGCTGCTATCAATTGGTGAAGCCAATGGAGCTGTGTTGATTTTCACCAGCTGTGGATCAGGCCCCTTGCTGTCAGATTCAGATTCACAGTTCATTCCCTAGGAGACCGCAGTGGGGGTGCCACCAGCAGAGGATGGCTTCAGGTGAGCGGAAGGAAGTATGTTTTATTAAAAGCTATTCCCCAAACATTGGTTATCCATGAATGCATTTGTTGTGATGCTATCAGACCCCCATTTCCCCTGAGACCCTTACTCTCTTTCGGTAATAACACAAAACCTTCAGAAATTAAATGAAATCATTGCCATAGGGTTTGGAATCAAACCCTTCAGGAACCAGGAATTCCAGTTAGCATCACTGGCTTTAGGCAGCAGTAGATTATATGACTGTAAAAAGAACAAGGAGTACTTGTGGCACCTTAGAGACTAACAAATTTCTTTGGGCATAAGCTTTCGTGGGCTATAACCCACTTCATCGGATTCATGCAGTGGAAAATACAGTAGGAAGATATATATACACAGAGAACATGAAAAAATGGGTGTTGCCATACCAGCTATAACTCTTCCTACTGTATTTTCCACTCCATGCATCCGATGAAGTGGGTTTTAGCCTACAAAAGCTTATGCCCAAATAAATTTGTTAGTCGCTAAGGTGCCACACGTACTCCTCGCTCTTTTTGCTGATACAAACTAACACAACTACCACTCTGATATATGAGTGTAGCTACCCTCTCTGACATTTGTCAAGGGCCCCTCAATGCTTAAGTCAGGTTGGCTGTTCACAGACACGTCTCATACAGTGTTAAAGTTAAGAGGAGTGTAAGGAGTGGGAAAGCTCCCCCTAATCTCCCTGGCTAGGTAAGTGGCAGTCCGCACAACTCCCTCTTCTCCTTGGCTGGTGCTCTGAGGGCTCCCCACCTTCTGTTCAAATCTACTTTATCCACTGGTCTATTGTGAACTTGACCAGCCCTGGCAATTTGGGCCAGAGCAGAGAGTCTCGTATTTTCATTAGTATAGATCAAATTTTAATACAGAGATTGTCTTGTTCTTGCAGACAGCACTGCCACTTCATGATTGCACAGTGCCCCAGTACCAACCACAGTTATTGCTTATATGGAAAGTTTAATCCATTAGGAGAGGGATTTTGTAATTAAGATTCTTTTAATGTGAATTAGTAGCTAGAAACAAGGAGCAGAGTTGGCCCCAGGTGACCTGCCAGCTTCCACGGGTGCTCCATGGACCACAGTTTAGGAGCCTGTGAGCTGTAGCACACCGGCTTCCTTGGCGCTTTGTCCCAGGTGGAGCAGAGGTCTGTGAATGCTGGATAATCTCACATACTGTTCAATGTATGTGCTACAATACTTTTGTTTCCTTTGCTTTTGTGGCTTTACATCAGCCCATTAACAGTATCTGAACATAACATTATGGCCCAACGTAGGCAAAGGTGTCATTCTGAGTGCACTTCATTCTGTGATCATACCATGTGCATTAAGGAGGTGATTTTAGGGTTGGCAAGAATCTGAAAGGTAGACAGACAGGAGAGTGTACCATCCGCAGTAAGGAACTAGCTTATTAGTAATTCATCCTTTTGTGAAATGGGAAGACATTTTTCTGCAGAGCTGTTCTCCTTAAAAGCAGTCATGGTAATGATACACGATTATTCACGTGGCCACTTTCTGCTGCAGTCTGGGCAGCTCCCATTTCATTAAAAGAGCTTGATACAGTCTTTATGTGACAATGCCATTCAGCAAACCTTGCCAGTGCACAGCCCAGATTCAGCACGATTTCCCCTTCAACAGAAAAGTTGATCCTCAGGGCTGCATGTCTTTACTTCTTGCCTGCAGCACTGAAACTTTTTTTATTGGATAAAATATGATCTTCCAGGACACAGAGACTCAGCACGAGGATCAGGTTTGATTCACCCATTTGAACTGAAATTTATTCTGACAAGCTGGATCTAGATTTGAATGAGATCCAAATACTTCTACATTTAGTCACAGAAGATGTGAGAGTATGTCCTCTCCCGGAAGTCTGATCTGTGATTAAGTACCTTCAAATCACAGACAAAGCAAATGCAACCCTCCAGCTTGTCCTAAAAATCAACTCCCTAAAATATCTTGGAAGAAAAGATATGGGTGACAGACAATGCTGCCTTTGATGTCCTTGACCTTTAGAAAAACTACTAAAGTCATTTCTTTTCGATTCCCCTTCCCCCTAGCAGGTTAAACAGCCAACTGAATGTTAACAAAGGGAACCCTGGCCAAACAAATGGTAGAGTGATTATCCCTTTAAGACTGGCAGATTGTGAATGTATTTCCTTTTCAGAAATGAAGCCCAGAGCCTTGCAGTGCACTTCAGCTTCCCCTTATGAAAGTTATGAGTCTAGGATTGCAGACAGCTTCAGCTGGATGTTTAGCCTGTAAGAGAAGCAATGGCTCCCCCTTGCACATCTGGGGCTTTCAAAATTGTTTGAGGCCTTTCACTTTATATTCCCAGGGGACCATCCGAGTAATTTGCCTTTGCTTTGATGAGACTCTGCTGATCATGGTATTCAAGACTGAAGACAGGAAATGATGCTTCTAAGAACAAGAGAGCTGGATACCGGGAGTCTGATTCTGAGACGCCGGGCACTTTCGGCAGCCATTTACTTCAGTACAAGGTGGATATAAAAAACACTACTCAGTCAGAATGCTAACACGTTACACCCACTTCACACTGACGTTAATGACACAATGCAGGGCAATGGAATATTGTTCACTCCCAGATGCAGTGTAGACATACCCTATGTTTCAATATTATAGGGCAGTATGAGATGATGGTGTTTAACAAAGTTACTATAGTTCTACCTCTTTTCCAGTTGTGGAGTCAAATATTTGAAAGCTACATGAGATCATTAAGACCATCAAGTCTGGCTTCTTGCATAACCCAGGCCATAGAATGTCCTGCAGTAATTCCTGCTTTGATATCGATACATTGAGTTTGTGCTAATTTAAAAGATACCCAGTCTTGATTTAAAGATTTCCAGTGGTGAAGAATCCACCAGATCCCTTAATAAGTTGTTCCAGGGGCTAATCACCCTTACTTTAAAAAGTGCATCTTATTTCCATTATGAATGTGTTTAGTTTCAATTTCTAGCCACTGGATCTTTTTTATGCCATTATCTGCGTCAAATATTATTGGAGGCTGAATACTGGAGTAGATGAACCAATGGCCTGCTCCAGTAAGGCAAATCCAGTGTACTAAACACACCCCATCAAGGGATTTATCATATTGCTAATACATTTTATGACTTGTGGCACAGTGGGATATTAAAGAACATACTTGCACTCATCAAAATGTTAATGATGTATTTACTAATGTAAACTTAATTTAAAGAGTTAGCCTCTTTTGGTTTCGGTGTCTTTCTCACATTCTTTAATATGGTATTCTTGTAAATTTCAATAAGCCACATCAGCACAGAACAGGCGTTAACATTTTCTTTCCCTAAATCAGATCCTAGAAACAATGCTCTAGTCTAGTGATAATCACTTGACCTGGTTTGCTTATGCTGCCTTTAAGTAATGTATTTCTATCTTTTTATAGCTACAGAGATGTTGTCTTTTCCAATGGGTTGCCAATTTAGCCAAGTTTACCATCTGATAGATAGATTTGCTAGTGCATGTCACATCCACACAGATTTGAGATTGACCTTCATGAGCTGGACTCCCTGGGTAAAATCCTAAGTGCACTGAAGTCAATGGGAGTTTTGTTTGCTGACTTCAGTGGGGACAGAATTTCACTCCATGTACATGAGCCACCTTATATTCTGCAGCAAGCTAGACCTAGATTCTCCCATAAGGACTTTCTGGAATGCTCCAGTGTAGCAGACTGGAAATTCTACAACAGTCCTATGTTTTGTATCATGCCTGACATAACGGGGGCCCCAACCTGACTGAGGCCTCTAAGACCCTGATTCAGGAAAGAACTTAAGCAGCGTTGCCCAGTCTCATGCTTTTATCACAAGTCTCACGATAACAGGTATGTTGGTTTTTAAAACCTCAGCTCCTGGAGGATATATGAGAATCCCAGCTTCCATTAAAATAAAAGCAAGTTTTTAGCCCTTATAACTGGAAGAAAAACATAAGAATATGACCCAACTATAACTGCACCCTAAAGGCTCAAAAACCAGTAGGCCTGAAACCAAACCAAACCAACCAAAACCCCAACCATTTTTATAAATAATATTTCACCAGTATCTTGTGCTCTAGGGTTTGTACATTTGTGCTTTGTTGATTTAGGTTGTGGTGGTTTAATCACAAGAAGACTTTATTCAAACTTAGGTCGCTGTCAGCTAGAGTGACCAAATGTCCCAATTTTATAGGGACAGTCCTGATTTTGGGGTCTTTTTCTTATATAGGGTCCTATTACTCCCACCCCGTCCCAATTTTTCACACTTGCTGTCTGGTCACCCCTACCGTCAGCAGCTGAGTGTTGCATCCCAGTTCCCGGTGAATCTAGTTGACACATGGCCCAGTACTAGCGTAAAGAATTTTTGTAGCCGCATTACTGAATATAGCCAGCTGGGCTGAAGATTTGCACAGAAGTTCCTAAAATGTCTTTCCCCAGCATGAGTAGCCTTATAAGAAATTTACTTTGGTAAATAATTCTGCAGTTCTCTTTCTGGGACTAGAGAAGAACAATAAACAACAACTCAAATTATAAAAACAGAATTAACACCCAGTTCTGTTGTATAATTACCAGTGAGGATGACTTGTTTGAAATGGAAAGACTTGATCATTTTGTAAGGCTTGATTCAAGAGATAAGAAGCTGCCCATGTGGCCCAAAGGAATGGTGGAGAAAATCTGGTCAGGGATATCTGAGGTTCTCTCCTTTCTCTAGAGTTTAAGGAGTTTTCAAACAGGACTAGACATTTCTATGAGTAATAAGAACATTCAGAGTTATAATAGCGAGAATAAAAAAATAAGCAGGAGTTTTGGAAGGGAGCCAATCTCTAACCAGTGCAGGTTAGGAGGGCCATTCCATGAGGGCGGATTATCCCATAACAACCTACTGCAGAATTGCTGCAGCTGGTGCAGGCCACTGTCAGAATACTAGACTAGATGGACCTTAGGTGTAATGCAGAAGGGCAATTCTTATGTTCTGAAATTAGCTCAACGGAAGCAATGGGCGCATAGCAGCATCATGCATTAAATTTTGGTTCTCTGAAGTAGCATTGACCAGCTCCATCAGGGTGTTTACATTTCACCTGTGTGAAGCAAACCCACAGCCCAACTAGGGTTGCTCACTTAGGTGCCATGACTCACCTCTCCAACACTGCTGCAGTGAGTCTTTTTCTCAGGGATGCAGCAACAACTCAGCTGCACTGACTTACCCTTCTAGCAGTGACTCAGCCCTCAGGCATGTGGCAGCAGCCTGTCCCTAAGTGGAGCCCGGTCAGATGACCCCCAAGTTCAGCTATTTCTCCAACTCTGCCAGAGCTTCAGGTTAGTTTGTGCAATAGCCCTATAGAGCTAGGAACCCTTCTGCTGCTTTGTAGTATGACAGACTTGCTAGGCTCCGAGCTGGCTCTTGATCTGGTTGATGTTCCTGCTCCAACCTTGTCAGTACCTACTCTGACCTTGCATCTGCCTCCTGATACCCCCCAGGCCCTTGGATTCTGATCATCCAGCTCCAAACTTTGGCCTGCACTTGGACTTGGATAGGATACCCATTTGGCTCTGATCTTGGTTCTGACTCCAGCCTGTCCCTGAACCCTGTTTCCAGTACTGCCCTCTGCCTGGTCCTGACCCTATGTCCAGTGTCAACCTCTGCTCCAGCCACAACGCCTGACTAATGGGAACCAGCACCTGACTTTCTGAAAAGGAAAGAAGGGCTGGCATCCCACACTGCCTTAAGGGTAGCAGCTGAAAGGGGAGGAAGAAGTGAAGATGAGGGCTTCCCAGGAGCGGCACCAGGGTTTCTGACTCCCTAGGCAGACGGCCGTTTCACCACCCCCCGCAGCTCCGGTGGAGCTGCCGCAGTCGTGCCGGCGGGCGGTCCGCTGGTCTAGAGGCTCCAGTGGACTTGCCGCAGGCATGACTACAGTAGGTCCACCGAAGCCTTTAGACCAGCGCACCGTCCTCCGCCGGCACGACTGCGGCAGCTCTGCCAGAGCCGCCACAGCAGCGGACTGTCCGCCGGCACGACTGCGGTAGGTCCCCCAGAGCCACTTGCTGCCCCCCTGGCAAAATGCCACCCCCAAAAAATTCTGGCGCCCTAGGCCATTGCCTAGGTCACCTAAATGGTAGCGCCGGGCCTGGGGCTTCCCATGGAGTACCCTGTGCAGGGGGAGGAAGGGATAGTCTGAAAGTATCAACTAAGACATTTTCTAATGGCCTCAGAAAAGTGAGTGGAATCAGGTGCCATCTGTTCCCTCTGGGATTAGAGAGGCTTCTATTCTTTCCTCACTGGTGCTCGCTAGCCATCCTAGGGCACTTGCAGAAGAGCCATTGGAGTGCCTCTTGCTAAAATGTAGGTGTTAAAGCCTTTTTTGAATGAAAGGCTTGAAGTTTTGTGCTCTCCTCTATTAAATAATTCTGTATGAGCCCTGGAACCTCCCACCCCAATGCCACTGAGATCTCATTCTCTCTGTTTCTCCCACATGTACTGCTAATATTGAAGGAATGTCTTGTCCCTAGGAAAGCTTCTTGATAAGTATAGTCCTCCTGGCCATTGCTCAGATAACATGCTGTGGGACACACAAAAGCCTCCTAACTTTGATTGTTGCTATAAAATAGCCATGCAAAATGTTGTGCTATAGAAACCTTAAAAATCTGATACCAGAGTGTCAAGGTTCTTATATGATAATGAAAATCAGAGGAACAAACAGGATTCCCAGAGTTGCCCTTGGGAACATGCTCTATTTAAAAAGAGATTCTTTTTCTTGTAAAACATCCTCCTTTTGGGAAAAGAAAGAGGTGTTAATCAAGTAGGAATGATTAGGGCCAGATTCGGCTTTACATCAGGCTGAATCCAGAATGATCAGACTGAAGGCCAACGGAGTTTTTCCAGATTTACACCAGTGTATGTGAAAACAGGATCTGGCTCAGTGTATAGCTGATTCAAACTACTCAAATTTGTCCCTCGATCGCACGGTAACCTGTGAGGTTGCACGCATGTAACTGTGGGTAGATTTATGGTAAAAATTTCAGTCTAAGTCCCATTTTCAGAAGTGGTATAAACATGTGGGAGCCTAAGGCTATGTCTACACTACAGACCTTATAGAGGCACAGCTATACCACCGCAGCTGCACCGCTATAAGATCTCCTGTGTAGCCACTCTACACTGATGGGAGAAAGCTCTCCCCTCAGCATGGTGCTGTCCACACCAGCGCTTTTGTCGGTGAAACTTATGGCGAACAGGGGAGTGTTTTTTTCCCCACCCTCACTGACAAAAGTGCTAGTTTAGACATAGCTGAAGTTCTATTGAGAGTTGATGGGATTTAGGTTCCTAAGTGCCTAAGTCACTTGAAATGGGAGTTGGGCTCTTAAATCACTTAGGCACTTTTGAAAATTTTACCCCTGGTCCTTTTCATGTACAAAAGGCATATTTAAATAAAGAACAATTCAGATAGGTAAAAGGAAGTTACTCAAGACAAAAGGAAAAGCTAACTTTGTTCCCTTCATAGGAGTTATATATCCACAGAGGTAACTAGAAGGAAGACAATGTTCGCATTAAATGTATCTTGGGTAACATACCAGCTAATCCTTTATTGACACAGTGATTTACAGATGGCAAATCTTCCTGTGGCTAAACTATGGAATTTGCTGATCATTTGGAAGGCTACTACTAGCAAAGGAAAAAGATTACATGTGAAGTCAATGATGTTTCTAAAAACCAGGGAAGCAATTGTAGAGACAGCAGTGTAGACTCACTCCAGATCAATGGACTCATATTATCCCCAGAGAGTAACATTTTTACTCAGCGTAGGGCTCATTTCTGCAAGGCCCTGAGCACGCTGACCCTGATCCAGCAAAGCACTGAAGCACTTGCTTAACTTTAAGCAATGAGACTTCCACGGGACTATTCACATGAGTAAACCTAAGCAAATGTTTAAGTGCTTTGTTAGATTCAAATCAAAGCCATATTTACCAGATCTCGTTCTCCTGGCCCAGCAATAGCAACTCTCTAACTGTCTGTAATACCCGCTACACAATTGTAAAATTTCTCTGGATTTACAATGAGAGATATATGGGAGGAATCCATCGTTGCAATTCAGAGAAGCAGGGACCTGAAAGATATCTGCACAGCTCAAGGAGAATCTGCTTTTCAAGTTTGCAAAGTATAGACTCCCACAGACAAAGGCTCCTGCCAAAAAGCATCAAATATATATCAAGTCATATAAAATCACCCACCAAGAGCCCACTGGCCCCAGAACAGGTGCAGATCCACTGTGCAAAGTAGGGCAGAATCTGAGAGGTACTGCACAGCATGGAATCACATTTCATAGTGGTTTCTGCATAACAGGCTGCTAGCAAAAGTGAGGGGTGTATAAGGGATGCCAGGGCTACTCCAGCCAACAGTGGCAGAAGCATCCTCTGTGGAATGGCTCTGCAGCCATTTTGAAGTCTGGCAAAGTCTTCCCCACACACCTGTTCCACATTCCCAGTGCATGTTCCCAGCACTCATCCAGCTACTCAACTACATTAGCACAGTGATTTGGCCTTCAGAACAACCCTTGCTGTCCGAGAGAAGGAGCAAAACTTGAGCTCTAGGTATTCTCAGAGATGGTTACCTGCTGCTTAAGAAGAAATTCATGTAAGGCTATGTCTGCATGACAGACCTTACAGCAGCACAGCTGTAGATAGAGCTCTCTGCTGGCATCATTAAACCTCCCCAACGAGCAGCGATAGCTTTGTTAGCAGGAGAATGTCTTCCGGCGACATAGCGCTGCCCACGCCAGCACTTTTATCAGTGAAACTTATGGCACTCAGGGGTGTGTTTTTTTCACACCCCGACTGACAAAAGTTTTTCCGACAAAAGTTCTAGTGTAGACAAAGCCTTGGAGATTTGAACACTAAAAGGCAGCTGAAGAAAGTCTTGAGAGCTGAGAAACACTCTCCTCTCCCAGGTTTCATTTGGATAAGTCACAAATGGCTGAATGGCTTTTTATTACACTTAAAAGAAATAATAATACTTCTGTGCTGAACCAAGCATGAGAAATGAGAGGCCCACAGGTAATGTTCTGAGAAAGTCATATGCAACCGAAGATGAGGGTTAGAAAAGACGGGTCTCCTTTGGCCATAACTACATAATAGGTATGTGCAGCCTGCTTGAAGTCTGAGGCAATCTAGAAGCTCAGAGTGATTTATAGGGCTAATGTTTTCTGCAATGAGGTCCCAAGGGTTGGAGGTTACAGGAAAGGATAAAGAGAAAGAAGGAAAAAATTAATTGCCTGCTTACCAAGCTATTTTTCCCAGTGTTTGGGGGGATTTATGCTGTGAGGATCTTGGCAGTATCTCTGAAATACAGATAAAGGGAAACTAGAAAAGCTGTCTGAGCCGTGTGTCAGGCTGCATTCTAACCTGAAAGCCTGCGTTAACCTCCTGTGAACAAAGGCAAGGTTTACATCTGCACAGAATAATCAGTTTTATTGTTTGGTGCCAAGTGGTTGGGAGGCTTCTGGGCATGTAAAATGTAATAAACCAGATTACCAAATTAAGGAATTATCAGACTTTTTAGACTTGACCTTTCAATGTAATTTTTTCTCAATTTTTAAATATGTAGATATAGATATGGTTAGATAACATTATTTGTATGGAAATGTATGCTTCTGGACATAAGCTGATTGGCTGTTAGAACAAGCAAGAATTTTTGCCCCTCCAACCTCTATCACCACATACAGCCTTGCCCAAAACTAGCTGTATTATGGGGCAGTATTCATCTTTTTCTGAAGCAGGATGCAAGATTTGCCCTGTTGAATCCTACATGGATCAATAGTCTAATGTGGAAGGGCAAATCCCTACTGATTCCTTTTTTAGTTTCTACTCAGGTTTGTGGCCAGCTGATGTCTCCCACCACCACTCCCAGATGTTGGGGTGATGAGAAATCATCTCAAATTTATGAGCCATATGTAGCAATCAGCCATTTTAGAGCATGGCTGTTTAATATAAGCAGAAGACCTACAAAGCTGGTGAGAACCATCAGATGGTGCATAAAATCTTGAAAAGTCTGTAGTTCTTATACTGACCATTTAAGTCAGATCCACATGTCAGCCCTTTTCTTTCCTATAGTACATAGTATGAGAAATATCTTTTAGGCTGAAGGTGTGCATTGGATTTTTCTATTATACAGACCATTTAAGCACTGCTGGGAGCACATAGGTATTTCAGGAATCGGAAAAGCAGATACATCTATAGGAATCTGTAAGCACCTCTTTGTGTAATGGACTACAGGATTTGAAGTGTCCTGCAGAAGACTGAGCTTTCATAGAATATTAGGGTTGGAAGGGACCAACTCCCTACTTAAAGCAGGACCATTCCCCAGATAGATTTTTGCCCCAGATCCCTAAAAGGCCCCCTCAAGAATTGAGCTCACAACCCTGGGTTTAGCAGGCCAGTGCTCAAACCAAGGAGCTATCCCACCCCTCAAGATATACAACTGTTCCTGATTACATAAGGCGCTGCTCCTTAGCTCAAGTTCTTTCATTGTATTTCCCCATCTGCCTCTTCCACATCCTTAACTGGATCAGGGCCCGTGCAACCACTAGGCAAACTAGGCGGTCGCCTAGGGCGCCAGGTGGTTGGGGGCACCCAAGGCCGTCCTTAGGCATAGGCAGCTGAGTAGGACACCTGAAAATTTGGGGCACCACTGGGTCTTAGTGTTTACCCTCCTGCTTTTCCTATCCCTGTTTTGACCCGTCTTGCAGGCTCTGAGTCTTCCTGGGAAGGGGAT
The DNA here is from genome assembly GCF_003597395.2 of Chelonoidis abingdonii. Classification (NCBI taxonomy): domain Eukaryota; kingdom Metazoa; phylum Chordata; order Testudines; family Testudinidae; genus Chelonoidis; species Chelonoidis abingdonii. The sequence goes on from NC_133772.1 coordinate 35,706,231, forward strand.
CTAGTAGTTAAAACAGAAAAAGCCTCCAGCCTGTCAGACCTATTAGCACAACACTGAAACTGTTAAAGAGCCATTCAAGGGGTAATGAAACTATTTAACAGGCATTTGCCAACCCCCCCCCCCCGTACCTACTGTAAGTTTCTGAATGTACTGACAAAAATAGTTGTGCATGACTGTAATATTTACTCAGAACATGTCAGTCTACAGGACCTTAGTTTAAAATTTGCTTTAAAAATATTTCATTAGTGAGTTGGTGAAGATTATAAAATCACATCTCTAAAAAATCCTTGCATAGATTTTTAGATGCACAATCATCTTTAGCCTTAAATGCTGGGATCTTCAGACATATGGTTTTTTAAATAAATTCCTCAAAAGACCACCCTTATCTAAAATACACATTTTAATTACTATAGTAAAAAAACTTACTTCCAAAGTCTTCCTGTCCTTTCTGTCCATCCATTTGTCCCTTCACAGACCCGCCCCCAATTGAAGAGAGCCCTTAAAGGGACAACAGCCCTTTGCTTCCAGATAGCTGGACAAAGACTTTTCCTTTCTTTACTTCTGACTATCTGATGAACTAGTTTTAAGAGAACCCTCCAGCAAAATCAGTACCTTAGTAAGATATAAAATTATTTGTTATGCCTAAAATCTTTGGAAACATATTTTTTAAAGTTGGTAGAATTTCATAAACGTGTATTGTTAGGGTGATCACACACAGTAAATTAGTGTTCCCTTTTTCTAAAAGTAACAAACGATGTTATGAACACACTAAACCATGGTGACTGATTAATTGAAAATAATGTTATGAACACACTAAACCACGGTGAGTTAAATATGTAGTAATCCAGAATGATGACTTTATGAAGGCTTAAGAGTATATTAAAAATATAAAATAAGCTTAGAAATACCGATTAAAAAAATGTAAAACAGAGAAGAGCTGCATCATGTATTCCACAATATTTAGCGTTGTAGTCAGCAAGACAGCTGACTCGCTCTTACTACAAAATTTTTGCAAATAAATGTCTGACAAACTTCCGGACATATCAAAAAACCTGTGTCTGACATTTTTTATTCTCAAGTTTAGTGCTTTTAACTAGATGCCTTCTGCATGTCCATTCTGCATGAGGGAGAGGGTACAGGGGTCCCTGTGGGGAACTGTGACTCTCCGCCTCCATGAGGCGGGCCGGGTGTCTTGTTATTCGTTCTGCCTTGTCCCTCCTCCCCTGCCCCAACTGGGCTGCAAGCTCAGGCTGCAGTTGGGCATAGGGGCACCAGTTTAATAATACTGTATAGGACTCTATAAATCCTAAGGACAGCTCTGGCGGCGCCAAAAAGTGGTACCCTGGCTTGGCATGGAGGAGCCACCTTCCGGAGGCACCGGAGAGCCAGAGCATTGGCTTGTGGGTGCGGCAAGCCCCAGCCATGGAGGAGCCGGCACAGCACAGGGTGGCAGCAGCCCTGTAAAGGCAGCGGTGCCGCTAATGGGAAGCAGCCACACCCCCCGCCCATCCTGCCCAGGCTGTGGCTTGGCGCCCCTCCCCCCATCCCGGGGCTCCTGCAGGCTGCAGCAGATACATGCGGGCGCTGGACCCCATGCGCCCTCCCCAGCTCCCTACTTGCCATGCTTGGGCTTTGCAGCTCCCGGGCATGTGAGCTGCCACCGCCAGGGCACAGGCCCCTGAGCCTGCTCTGAGAGGGGCAGTGGCGGCTCACACTCTTGGGAGCCGCAGAGTCTGAGCACAACAAGGGGAGAGCTGGGGGGGGGGCACACGGGGGCCTCTGCCTGCATGCATCTGCTGCAGGAGCCCCCAGGAAGGGGAGCGCTGGGCCGCAGCCTGGCAGGAGGGGTGGGGGTGCGGCTGCTGCCTGCTAGCGGTGCCACTGCCGCCTTTGCAGGGCTACTGCCCCCCTGCGCCATGCTGGCTCCTCCATGGCTGAGTCTCACCGCCCCCGCAAGTGGGTCGCTCTGGCTCTCCGGTGCCTCCAGAAGGCAGATCCTCCCTGCCGAGCTGCTGCAGCGGCCCAAACCCAGCAAAGCCAGTGAGTGGACTCATGGTGGGAGCCGCCGGGGTGGGGTGAGGAGGGCTCACGGGTAGGGGCTGTGGACCCTCCTGGTGAGTTCAAGGGGCAGGGAGGGAGGAACCTGGTATGAGGAGCAGCCCCTGGGCACAGCTGGCCCCTGGGGTCTATAAAGGCTTGGTGGGATTTGCCCCTCAATGAACCGATGTGTGGGGTGGGGGGCACAAGGTGGAATTTTCGCCTAGGGCGCAAAATATCCTTCCACCAGCCCTGAACTGGACATCTCATATCTATTTCATTCCCCCACCATTGCACTAGTACACTGAGATACCAGTTTCTTGACTATTATCTGATGGTGACATCTAGTGGAGAAATATTTCTTAGCGCCCAAGCTGTGCTCCAAAATTTCTGCTCAACTTTTAAGTTACAAGTGCTCGCATGTCACTCTTTTGAATGGATTGGAGATCTCTGATGTATCAAAAGAAAAAGTTTCTATATAGGTACTGGACTGCTTCCATTACACAAATGGTGTTTAAAAATCAATACTGAATTTAGGTGCCTTTAGTGCTGCAGAATATGGTTTCATGCTGATAGGCTTGGGAGAGATCACTCAGACAGGAGGGCTGAAAACCCATTTGTAATAGGTGCTGCTTAAATATAGCATTTTACTTTAATGTTGCCTAAAGCATTATGGATTCAGTCATGCACAGTGCTGAGGACTCTGGTCCCATCCAGCAAAAAGGACATGCTTAACTTTAGGTGCATGACTAATCTCAGAGAAGTCAATGGATCTATTTAACATGCTTAAACAAAACATACACTTACGCTTTGCCGGATTGGAGCCAGTGTGCTCAGGGCCATGCACAATTAAACATTCAACAGATTGTAAGGGGAAGGAAATTGCAACTGAGCTTGCCCTTGCTCATAGAAAGATTTCATCACTGTAGATGGAAAGGTAATTTCTAAAAACTGAGCTAGTGCTATATTGATCCAAATGCAACCAGAACTTGGGTGGAATAAATATGACTGGTAGTTTCATACAAGTGCTGCAGCTTCCTAGGTCTTCCTGCAACTTCTAGATTTCCTCAAAGGCGCAAACTACACAACAGATCAATTACCTGCAGCATACCCTTCAAAATGGAGGCTTTTCACTACATGCTAAACAAACTCACTATAATCTTTTAATGAACACACTCAAAAAGAGAGACAGCTGTAAGCAAAGCCTGCAGAAGTTTGCCAGAATCTGCCAGTAACACAAAGGATCACACAGCACTTGCCATCCTGGATCAGACCGATGGTCTGTCTAATCCAGTGTCTACTCACCAACCTCAGGACCAGAAGCTTTAGAGGAAAGTGCAAGAAACCCTGCAATAAGATTTATACAGCAACCTTCTACCAGGAAAAATTTCTTCTTAACCCCATTAGAGGTATGTTTATGCCCTGAAGCAGGAAGGTTTATATATCTTCCAAAACTCTTTAATTGTTGGTGTTTTCTAGTATCTACGACAACCTTGGATATTCTCATTATCCATATGAATGTATAATCCCTTTTTGGATCCTACTAAACTCTTGGCCTTCATCATATCTTGTGGCAATGGAACCCCCCAAGCTAATTGTGCATTGTATATATAGGTTTGAATTTGCCACATACGAACTTAACTGAATGTCCACTTGGTCTTGCATTATAAGATGGAATAAATAGAAGGCACTGATTAATCAGAAAGCAGCCATACCACAGTTAGGATCTGGGCCTGAAAGTCAAAAAATAAAACAAACAAATAAAAAAAAACCCCAGTGCTGCTCTTGGGTGGGCCAGAGAGGGCTTTTAGAATGACACAAGATTTTCCCGCTCCTTGGGAGAAGAGCGAGTTGCTTCTGGAGCCCTTGAAATTGCAAGTTATTTAGTGTTTTAATGTTTGTTTATATTATCTAGTGTGCCAAACACTTCCTCTTGCCATCAGAAGATTATCACTTTCCTTAGTACAGTTATTAGCTGGTTTCAAGCTGTGCAGCCAATCTCTGCTTTTGACTTCTAAACAGTATGTTTCCTTCTCCTTTCCACAACCCCAATAGGCAGTGAATGTGTGTCTGCTTTTCAGACAAGTATCATTCAGATGATTTGGGGGGATGGGGAGTATCTCAGCTAAGAAGAAAATCTGCTTAAGCAAGTTTTGCATGTGGTGGCAGCAGCTAATTAATATGAACCCAACCTGATTTCTTCATGTCCTAGCTACAGGAAGGCATACAAGGCTGCCTGATGCACGGCTGGAACAAAGGGGAAAGTGATATTGCATCCAAAATCAGGGAAGACACCATTGTTTGATGCTTGTTGGGACACTTTCCAATGACAGGCCTGAGATCAGGTGTCAACTGCCAGAACTGATCTCCACTGGCTTCAGGGATGAGGTTCTCCCCCTTTCCCCCTTAGCTTTCTTTTCTTCTGCAATGAAACTCCCTACCTCAAAGGCCAATCCATAAGGATGGAATATGAAGCCGAAACAGAGGGATGGAGTGTGAACTAGATAAATGAGATTGCAATACTTGAGCATTAAGAAACTTGACATTAGGCATGGGGCTTTCTCTGGTTCAGGAAAGTGAATCTGTGGTCCTGTTTGACAATTTGTCATCTTAGCTCAGACACTTGGAGGATAATGTCCATTGCCCTGGAGGATACACAGCAATAAAAGGCTTTTATGAAAGATTGAATGCCAAGGTTTTGCTGAAGCAGCTGATAACTGCAATAGCTGTCAGCAGCAAGTACTAGTCCAATAACATGAACATTATATAAAAATTAGATGACAAACCACAATATATAAAGAAAAATCTTTTTTTTTTCTTGACACATGAAGGATGCTAAATTCTGTTCTGCCACCATCTTAGATTTTATTTCCTGGGACCCTGGGAATTAGTCAGGATTCAGTGACTGAGAGCCAGAAATCAGTGTAGTTGTACCAGTGCTGATCCCTAAATATAGACAGGAACTAGCTGGAGTTTGTTCCAACTGAGCTAATCACCTCTGTGCAAACAATGACATGTCCTTGACTGCACTTGAATTGCTAGCCATCAAATGCTGAATGAACTGAGAATGGATAAGTCCTTAGACTTAACCCGCGGCCCATGGGCCACTTGCAGCCCAATCAGCACACAACTGCAACCCATGCGACATCCTCAGGGCTATGAATATAGTATATGTATTGTGTGGATACGGCCCACATAACACATAGAAAGCTGCATATGCAGGCCACAATGGTAAATAAATTGAGAATCACTGCCTTTGAATCTCCACTGGCTCACGGTGAGGTTGTGGCTTGGAGGACTGAGTGTTTGAAGTTGGATTTAAAATAGGATTCATTCTTTGAAGGATCGGTCTGCATGGAAAATGTGATTAATAATGCTGGACCAAATCTTAAAAAAAAACAAAAAAAACAGACTTTACATTTATGTCATTAGCTGACCTTTCCACTGTAGAGAGAATGCCTTTTGTATTTGTGCTGTAAGCAGTCAGCGAGGCTAAACTTGGTTCTTTAGCCAAATAAATTTGCACAAAAATGAGAGTTCCGCCAGCTTATTTCCCCCTCTGGCCTTCTTTTCTGTTTCCCTGAGCTCCTTCTGCTGTTCTCAGGCGTGTATTTACTCACTCCTACGCTAGTCAATAAGCATCATTATTATTAGAGATCACTGAAATTTTTTAGCGGAACAGTTTTCTGTGAGAAAATGCAGTTTCATGTAAATTAAAACATTTCATGGGAAGTCCTGATTTCAATGAATTTTCAAATTGGGAAAAAGTTGAAACAAATCACTTCAACTTTCTTGTTTTCATAAGGTAAAAACATTTCATTTCAAATGTATTGTTTCATTTCCTTCTGGTTTTACAAGATATTAAAATTTTGACATTAATATACCTATTATATTTTAATATGTATAATATGAATTACAGCTGATATTTTATAATATAATGGTTTGACACTACTGAAATCATTCAGCATTATCTAAGTAAAATGTTTTTATGGTCTCAGATACAATTTATTTTTTCCATGTTTGTACATTTTGGCTTTTTGTTCCAATTTGGAATGAAAACAAACTTCAGAATGTTAAAATGTCCCACTGAATAGAAATTCCAGTTTCTGGACAGATCCTATTATCTATCTGTGTTTTGTAATGCAAATAATAACCATACATAGCACTTTACAAACATATATAATAAGATATATTCTCTGCCTGAAAAATCTTAGTCTAAGGGCCAGAGTCACAACCACAACTCACACTGAATAGGAACATTACTTGCATTGAAATACATAAGACTATTTGTGAACTAAAGTACTACTCAGTTTGAGTAAGGGTATTAGCATCTGGCAATAAATAAACATTGGATATAAGTGCCTTCTTAATGCAAGACCAGCAGTTAGGGAGATCCTGAAGACATAAATTTCCATCCCCACCCCCAATATTAGCACTTAGAGGAGAGAAAAGTGATCAAGAACAGTCAGCATGGATTCACCAAGGGCAAGTCATGCCTTACTAACATAATTGCCTTCTATGAGGAGATAAATGGGTCTGTGGATGAGGGAAAAGCAGTGGATGTGTTATTCCTTGACTTTAGCAAAGCTTGTGATACGGTCTCCCACAGTATTCTTCCCAGCAAGTTAAAGAAGTATGGGCTGGACGATTGGACTATAAGGTGGGTAGAAAGCTGGCTAGATCGTCGGACTCAACTGGTAGTGATCAACAGCTCCATGTCTAGTTGGCAGCCGGTTTCAAGTGGAGTGCCCCAAAGGAGGGGTTCATTAATGATCTGGAGGATGGCGTGGACTGCATTCTCAGCAAGTTTGCAGATGACACTAAATTTGGAGGAGTGGTAGATACGCTGGAGGGTAGGGATAGGATACAGAGGGACCTAGACAAATTAGATGACTGGGCCAAAAGAAACCTGATGAGGTTCACAAGGACAAGTGCAAGAGTCCTGCACTTCAGGGTGGAAATCCCCATCACTGTTACAGACTAGGAGACCGAAGGCTAGGAAGCAGTTCTGCAGAAAAGGACCTAGGGTTTCCAGTGGACGAGAAGCTGGATATGAGCCAACAGTGCCTTGTTGCCAAGAAGGCTATGCCATTTTGGGCTGTAAAGTGGGGCATTTGCAGCAGATCGGAGGGGGATGTGATTTCATGTAACGTCACTTTCTCATTCGCACTTATGGTGAGGCGCTCATCTGGATACTGTGTTCTCAGTTTGGGTCGCCGCAGCACGCAACAAGAATGGATGTGCCTAAAATAGTTGGAAAGGAGTCCAGCAGAGGGCAACAAAAATGATTGAGGGTGGCGTGGAAGCACTATGGGACTTATAGAGGATGGGGGTAGGGCGTGTAGGGACTGTGGTTGTTTAGGTCCTGGGCAGAAGAGAAGAATAGTAAGGGGATGGTAGCTTGGCTGTTAACTAAAGCTTGGCGGTTCCAAGGTCCTGAAGGCTGTTCAGGATATCTAGAGGCCATGTTCTCCAGTGTGACCCGATGACAGAACAGGATGTTAGATGGTCTGTAGTTTGCAGGATGGGTGGAGGTGGGTATGGATAGTTATAGAAAACTTTTGTCAGTCAGTAGAGTGTGAAACACTGGAATGGGTTACCTAGGGAGGTGGTGGAATCTCCTTCCTTAGAGGTTTTTAAGGTCAGGCTTGACAAAGCCCTGGCTGGGATGATTTAGTTGGGAACTGGTCCTGCTTTGAGCAGGAGGTTGGACTAGATGACCTCCTGAGGTCCCTTCCAACCCTGATATTCTATGATTCTATGATTCTGTGAATTGGTCCAACACATTTGATATCGGATTCAGCCAGGACTGATACTTACAGGATGAAAAGAGTAGATGGATTTTATGTAGTTAAATTAATTAGGTTAAACAGCAGCATTTCAATTCAATGTGCATTTAAATAGAGAGTAAACAAAGTTTTCCTACTATCATCCTCTAAATAATCCATATGCTTACTCTCTGTAAACAAGCACCTGAACAGATAGCAGATTCCATACAAAATGAAATCCTCAGCATGCTGCTTTGAACCAGTATACACTGGGCTTTCCAATTGCAAAATGTCCGTGTTCCAGTTTTTCATTTCCATGGCCACTCTCTCCCCTTTTCCTACCCACGAATGCATTGGTATCATTTCAGACAGGAGATCCAGCAGCAGCAGCAGTGAATGACCCCAGTTCAGAACTTCACTGTTCTCAAAGAGCCTGTGACCTGGGAAATAAGCAGTGTTGTTCCTGTCTCCCAGTTTCCTGGAACATGACTTCTTGGTTGGTACATAAACAGTTTGAACAGAAATCAAATCAGCTCCAACTACTAGCTGTTTCTATTTGTTAGGATAGATGTCATAGATTAGATGTAATATTTGTACAGTATTTGCCCAGCATGGTTTGCCAGCAAGAGACTAGTACGTATAAACCAGGCTGATGATAATATACTAGCACAAATATTTACTTAGGAACAGATAAACATGTGAATAAATCTTGGACTATAGTGCTTGTCATAACAGGCCAGATCAATAGTCCATCTAGTCCAGGGTTTCCCAACTTCCCTCTCACCCCAATCCAGAATTTTGTTCTTTTTTTAGTAATTTAGTGTTATGGGTCTAGTATTGCTTTTTTGACAATAACAAACCAAATCTTATGGGGAAAAAAGCACATCATGCTACCTTCTAAAAAAAAATTCTCTTCTCTCTTAGACAGAGAGTGCCTGTCATTTATCTCATCCCAGTAAGGAGATTTGGCTATTAAACATTTTCCTTACATGTAAACACATTCCTTAACATTGCCCTGGATATGACAACTTTTACGCCATTGATACTTGTTATTGGCCAGTGGTTCAACAACAGCCACAGAAGACCCTTGCCAGGATGCTCTAATATTGTCCTTGCCTCCACTGGAACTTCACATTGATTGCTGGCAGTTTCCTTGGAGCTCTGTTGGAAACACCAGCTGCTCTCACCAATGTCTTTAGTTTTAGTTTCACAGTGTGCTAGTGACTCAGTTGTAAAGCAAAGACAGGGCAAACATAATTTAACCTCGATGTAAGCAGAGTCAGGATAAGCTCTACCCTGACATCTGGTGGTGAATTATGGGAAGTGTGGAAAGAATTTCAGAAAGTGTGAATTCTCAGATATTTGCATGGGGACGCCCAGCATAGCCCAGTGCAGCCTGGGATGGTTATTTTGACAGCTCTGGGATCCTCAATTTCTTTGTTATTGGGGCAGGATAAATAAATTGTTGACCCTGATTATGTGAACCAGATTGCTTTATGACAGAGATGTCTCAATATAACTGAAGTGACACTTGCTAAACAAGGGACATGGGTTCCAATACCCAGTGAATGAAGAGAAGCTGGGGACTGGTGTGTGTGTACTTGGTGGTATGGGCCCCTTTTGAGGGCCTGGAACACCAATTGCACAGCCTCCTCCACTGTAAAAGAGTAGCGCTAATTTTGATTCCATTAGGAGTCCATCTAGAGACTGCTGAGCTGAATTCATGTTGGGCCAATGGTGAGCCACCCTAGTTCCCCTAACTAAACGAAATCACTGAATAGTTGAGCTGAGATCACTGAGGCTGTGTTAACTAGTGGGGGAGCCTGAAGACCTATGTTAAGCAGCTAGCAAGCGAGCATTTCCAGCATGTTGGACAGCCCATGGAACAGTGAGTGGAGAAGCGGTTGCAGGACGCTGAGGAGCGCACAGCTAGTGTAGTGGAGCTGGTCATGGTAAGCGCGCAAACTCCATGGAGAGCAGAGCATTGGCCCGGCCCACGTAAGTGCCCCTACACATTGTGGACCCCCCCATCCCATTGCCACCCTAGCGGGGGTAAACCCAGATAACTCTGAATTCGCGGTGGCATGCCAGACTTCGGGTGTTGACTGGGGTATTGGGCTAAGACCCTAAGGGGAAAAGGACATTGCCAACGTACTTGGAGTGGGTTTTTGCTTAGGTTTGTTATAATCCTTTTGTGGTGTTTCTCCAATGGGATCCGCATGGTTTCCTTCGTTTATTAAAAGTTTTGCTACACTCAGACCTCTTGCGAGAGGAAAAGTATCGCTCCTAGAGGCGCGCCCAGGGGTGTGGGTCAGTAAGTGTCCAACAGGTCCACTGGTGGCTGAGCCATGTTATGCAGTTATGAAACGGAACCCCTGGATACTGAACCCGGCCCTTGTTGCTGCCAACTCAGAGGGGAAGAAGGGTTACGTCTACATTCTCCTGGGAGTACCAGTCCATCTGTGCAACCCACTCATATCGTTACTTAAAAGGCATGACATTCCCTCTCCTGGAAGAGACTGGTTATATCAACCAGAATTTTGGAATAGACACTCTGGATGACACAGGTGCCAGAGGCATGAATGACCCTTTGGGCTGCTGAAAATCCAACAGGGAGCCTCCAGAATTGATAGTCGTTCAATGAAGTGATGACACATTCCCTGATAGGACTGTGAAGGTGTGACTCCTTTAAATATAAGGAAGTAAAAAGATCTCATATGCACAACCACTGTTTGCATGCACTCCTGAAAATGACAATGGGGCAGCTATGAAATCTTTAAATCATGATTTGAGGACTTTAGTAACTCAGACAGAGGTTATGGGTCTACGACAGGAGTGGGTGGGTGAGAGTCTGTGGACTGTGATGTGCAGGTCAGACTAGATGATTATGATGGTCCCTTCTGACCTTGTAGTCTATAGGTTGCATGCATTCGGGCAAAACCCACTGGATTTGCATGCTTCCCCATGTCACACTGTCTGGAGTGGCTCACAGCTCTGAGTCTCTGCGTCAGGGCACACCGTGAGAAAACATGGCAAACACCCCAAACTGGTGGTGTGTTCTACAATTAGATTTCACCAAGCAAATAACAGTCTTACCATGGAGTCACAGAAAATCCCCTTGGGTTCTCCAATCTACCTTACCACCTTGACACACTGGACTTTCTGATAAAAGATCACTTAAACCAAAAATCACACCACATCAGGTTGCTCCCAGTCCCAAGAGACCAGTCACTTACCCCAGATCAATTAGTACTCTAGATCTCACACCAAAGACAGTACTGGTAACCAGTTCTATAGCAAACTAACTAAAGGTTTATTAGCTAAGAAAAAAAGAATGAGTCATTGAGAGGTTAAAGCGGGTAAAATATAGGTACTGGTGAGTCATAAGCTATGTCTACACTACAGGATAAATTCGAATTAGCTTAAACCGATTTTATAAAACAGATATTATAAAGTCGATTGTGCACGTCCACACTAGGTACATTAATTCGGTGGTGTGTGTCCATGGTCCGAGGCTAGCGTCGATTTCTGGAGCGGTGCACTGTGGGTAGCTACTGTAAAATAATGAGGCCAATAACATTGATTTGCATCCACACTAACCCTAATCCAATATAGTAATATCGATTTTAGCGTTACTCCTCTCGTTTTGTAGGAGTACAGAAATCGATTTAAAGAGCCCTTTAAATCAATATAAAGAGCAGTGTAGTGTGGACGGGTGCAGCGTTAAATCGATTTAACGCTGTTAAAATCGGTTTAACAGCGTAGTGTAGACCAGGCCACAGTCTATAATTCCAAATGGAGGCAGTGAGGTGATAAACTGCCAGTTTCTCAAAAGTGTCTCAATGTCACCCACAATAACTCTAGGGATCTCCATTTTCTTGTTCAGTTATTCCACCCTGTTAGAATCCGAACAGTCCAAAGGTGAAGGATCTGTCCTTGAATCCATTCCTATAACTTCCTCTTACAGAAAACAAGCTGGTAGTGTCACTACCCATGTGGCTTTTCCGTTGATGAAAGAGAGTGAGGAATGCGTTTAGAGTAGTAATCCCCAACCTTTTCGTCTGGCGGGCGCCAGATGAAGGACTGTGGTGGTGGTGGAGCACCAGCCGAAATTCCGCCGAATTTCTGCGGCATTTCTATGGTGATGCCTCTCGATGAAGTCACTTGTCGGCGACAAGCGGCGTCATCGAGCGCTGAAATGCTGCAGAAATTCAGGAGCAATGCCTTGCCGCTGAAATGCCACAGAAATTCGGTGGCATTTTGGCGGATGCTCCACCGCCGGCCAGGACATGGGCACATTTAGATGCCCCCGCGGGCGCCATGGCGCCCGTGGGCACCACGTTGGGGACCCCTGGTTTAGAGTCTTTGACCTCTGATCATCACACGCAATGACCACTTGCTTTGAAATTAGCATTTTTCTGTTAAAGTTCTTCATTTGAATACCACAAGGTGACTTCTGCATTTGATCGGTTATTTAGCTACAGGAATATTTACAATGTAAATGTTTGCTATACATTATAACAGGATACAGATACGTAAACACAATGCATGTAACATCCCATTAGTTTTCATGAAGTTAAAACACCAAATACACTCTTATCCATTTAACAATTACTTTGATCCATACTAATACACAAATGAATTGACTTGGGATTTTGGCATGAGCTGTCACCTGGTCTGCCATCATCCTATCCCATTTAAAAGTTATTCTGTGTTAACCCTATTCAGGGGAGATAACTGTAGGCATTTGTGAGGGGTTGAGAACGTTTGATACGTATTGTATACAAAGCCAAGATATTTTCAAAGGATATTTTCAGAAGATATTTTCATAAGAGGTGCCTAATTCCCACTGAAGGACCCTTTGAAAATCCCATGCTAAATAAATAAGTGTTGATTTCACTCTCTTTCAAAGTGGCAAGTCGTAAGAAGATGGAGATGGGGAGGAATGACTGTAATTCCTTGTTTGTTTACAGCCAGATTCTCACATCCTTACTCCATGTTGAATAGTATCTTTATTCATGAACACTCCCATCAACATCAAGGTACTAAAAGATGAGTAAGAGTGGCAGAATTTGGCCTCCAATTAGTACTTAACTAATTTCTGAAATGTCAAAAGGAATGCAGACAATGAAGCTCTTTAAAACAATTCTGTTTTAGAGGAAATCGTAATTACCTTTAAAGGTCCTGATCTTCAATGAGCTTCATTCAGAGGAACCCCTGTGCCCTGTGGGATGCTGTTAGCCTTCAATGGGATTCCATGGGGAAACAAGAGGTCTGCCTTTGTGAAGTTCAAGCAGGACTGTACACTACAATTGTACACTGGAAAATCAGGGATCAAAAAAATATGTTCCTGGTTTAGAGTGCTGGGTGACTTTTTGTTGTGTTTTGCGAAAGTATCTAGTTTCTGGCTACCTACCACCAACAACCAGGAAAATCTCAGGACTGGTTCAAGAAGTTCTCATAGCATATTTCATACTAGAGTAGGATGAAATAAGAAATCCAGGAAGTACTGGGGAAGAAAAGAGAAATAAACTTAGAATTAGCTCTTGGTTTTTGAGGAATTTCAAATATTCCTCAGGAAAATTAAAATTACACTATATACACTTCTTATAATCTAGTATAAAATGAGATAGCAGAATAATTTGTGCAAGCACTTAAAGTGGAAACATGGGGGAAAAAATAAGATGGTAGAACCCTGGAACATTCTGTTACAAATTTTATCAGTGTTGTCAACCTGAAGCATGCAAAAATCATGAGATTTTTTTAAATATAAATTTGGGGTCTTATTTTCCTTCTGTCTTTTGAGCCTTTGGGTTTGCATTTTCAAGCTTTTTCTCTGCAAATGTGAGGTCAAGAAGTTACTTTTATTTTAAAATGAAAACTGAGATTTGCCTGCACTCACATGACTGCAGGATCTGGGGCTTTCAGATAAATACTATCAGACTCACAATAAAATCATAAGAGCTGGCAATGTTGTATCATATGTCTAGTCTACCACTCTCAACCTCCAGATATTAAATGCCAATTATGAATTAGATTTGATGCATTTAGACCAGATTTAGCAAAATAACTTTATGAAAAGGAACAGACATAAGGGCTCTCTATATCTATATTAATAGATATGTACACACATACTCCGAGTCTTGATGCCTAGACTAAAGGGGAGAAAGGAAGTATGTGTGTGTGTGGTTGTAAGTGAATGGAGAGTCCTATTTTGGCTACAATTTATATTAATTTTGAACTGATGTAAATAGCTAAATTCTCCTGTATGACAGCACTTTCTCATGTTACACTGGTCTACAATTTTTGAGAAGTTGTCTGCTTCAGAGATAAAATGTGGTATTTATTATGTATTTTGATGTACTGATTTCAAATATGACAATTAAAACAACTGATTGGCTACTGTTTCTAAAATATTTAAGTTTTTACATTTTATGTCTATGTATATTGTGTAGATAGTGAGTTTTAATTAATTGTAAACTAGGTCTTTTCATTGTTTATGGTTGCTTTACATGATAATATTGTCACCTGTCCTGTTTATGTAACAGCTTTAAAATCAGCAAAAAGGATATAAATAAAATTTATTATGAAACAAAAGGCAAACTATTATGTACATAGTTTAGTCCTATTCAGCGTCTACTCGGCGCTTCTTGGCTTGTCTCTTGTATTCATTAATGGAGGCATCTCTTTTCACTGTCCAGCAATAGTCTGCCAAGCACTGATGGGCTCCATTTGCCCTGATAGCGTTTCTCCATTGTTGCAATGTCCTGGTGAAATCGCTCGCTGCTTGTCGCTCACTGCTCCACAGTTCGGTGGAAAAAATCTAGATGAGAGTGCAAAAAATGTATCTTTAGTGACATGTTGCAAACAAGGTCTTTTGTATGCCTTGAGGAGGTTTTCACCACAACCTGTAGTTGTCTGCCTTGTGTTTCTTGGAGAAATTTATTTGCCACTATACTGGAAGCTTTCCATTGCCGTCTTTTCTTGCCATGCAGTTCATGGTCAAATGCATCATCTCGAGAAATTCATGAATCTGAGGACCACAAAGATACCTTTCCCTTTATCTTAGCTTCATTAACTTGGAAATTTTCCACAGAGGTACTTGAAGCTGTTTGTGTTTTGTCAATGGCTTGACAAGATCTTCATCAGACCAGCTTAATTGTAGGAGTGTAACAAAATCTTCTTGATTCAACAAGTGGTGGATTGCTGAACACTTTTCCTCCAGGCTCCAATGACTGTCAGAGTGGCCAGTCTTTCTTGATGTAGTGGGAATCTCTTGCACGACTATCCATTCGCAGAGAAAACAGCATACTTTGTGTATCAGTCTTGCAGACCAAGAAGAGAGCAACAACCTTAATCGCTACAAGCGCACTGATGTTGGTCATAGTTTATGCACCTCAAAATTGTTTCATGTTGTCATAGGTTCCCTATATGGACCGCATGACCACTGGAATTGATGGCACTATTGCACATTCATCAGCAAAACAGTTTAAGACTGGTCTTCGATGAATCATGAACAGTCTCCACTCATCTTGGATCGTGAACGATGTTAGAGGGCTGCCATCACGTCATCGCGTGTTGTTGCAGGCTACAAGATCACCTTCATGAGGAAGAATAGGGACAAGATCTTTTGACAGTCATGGAACATGGAAACCCTAACATCACCTGCCAGGAGATTCCCTGCTGTAGTCTGGAGCCCAACAGCTAGACCAGACCAATCAACAATTTTAAGCATCATTTTCGTTCTCAGTGACTCAGAATTAGTAAAGTTTGACTACATTTATTTCAGAAGCATTTTGGCTGTAGAGCAGTGTTATAGGAACATACAAATTGCCATGCAGGGTCAGATTCCAGTCCATCTAGTCAAGTATCTTGTCTCTGACAGTGGTCAGTAGCAAATGCTTAAGAGGTAGGTGCAAAAAACCCCACAGTAGGTAGATGTGGGTAATCTGACCCCGTGAAGGCCTAATCCCTAAATAGTTAGAGATTGATTTAAACATGAGATTTTCATGTCCCTTTCAATACTCTTTATGTTAGCATTAGCCACATGAGGGCAGCAGAGCCTATTTTATTTCAAACTTCTGCCCTAACAAAGGATTTTATCTTATAGGAAAGGACTCTTCAGCAAGGTACTGAACACACTGGCCAACATATCTGGTCAATTTAACACCTATGGCCAATATTTTTCAAAAATAGGAGCCGAATGTTCGACTCCTACATCCACATTTAGGTTCCTAAATAGGGGGCCTGGTTTTCAAAAGTGTTGCCTATATGCCCTTCAATTCCCATTAAGGTCTGCAATTTTGAAAAGAAGATCACTTATTTAGGAGCCTAAATATGGATGTAGCAGCCTATTTTAGGTTACTTTTATAACACTGTGGGTCAAGATTTCTTTTTAAGCTGAGTTATGTCTAATAGGTTGCATAGGTTTACTTTCTTCAGGGTCACTTTCAGATGCTTGTAACTGTCAAAATTTTACCTTTTCAGGCTATATAGGACTCACAATTTAAAGCAATTTAGTTCCAATTTCCTAGGAAGTCCATTTAAAATCAATCACTGTGAAAAGCCTACAGTTTCCCATAAATATCAGGCACTGATCACACAGAAAAATGCCTTCCTCTTTTAAACCATACTCAGAGAAACACTGCTCCAGACCTAGCTATGGAATTCATTGGGAGTCAAATATAATTAATTGTAATCTTAGACAACTTCGTGAAATGGGAATATTGCATTTTCCTATGACTTACACATTTTAAATCTTTCTCAGAAGTATTATCTGTATGTAGGTGCCATTTGAGCCCACTGACTGACTGATTCAATTTCTTAATGTCCCTAGAATAAGATGTTTGTCATGCAAGGCAATGTTCAGATTTGTTGGCACTACATGTTTTAATAATTCCATATGCTGATGACGATCTAAAGTTAGCCAATTTTCCCCTTGGTATTTCATTAAATTAAAAAAATGCATTCTTGATGTGTGATATTATCATAATTGCTAAGCAGGGCATTTGTGCAGTCCCTAAAGCTATTATCTCCACTAACCTAAACCTTGAGAGCAATTTGTATGAGCAATAAAAGTGGAAGGAAACAAGAATGCAGATCACATGGCCTTGGAAAAATAACCCCTTGGTCAGAAATGTTTTATTTAAAAAAAAAAAAAATCACTTGTGAAAACTTTTTCTCTAAAGCTCATCTGTTTGCACTAAACGTTCTGCAAAATCTATTATAATCTATCTTCTTTCAGTATCAGAAAATGCTTTTACAAATTATGTTATCATTTGTGGTTGTGTTCACCTTTCCTTATCTGTTTTTGGATCTTTATTAACCACATGCTTTTTAGACATTCTGGGCAACATTTGTTCTTGGTGAAAAATCACAGAAGTCAGTGGAATAACACCAGGGATGAATTTGACACTGTCTGTTCAGACACAGTGTGCTTACGGACAAAGTCCACTGACAACATATAACATTTGTAAAAAGTCCACCAACTGCTTAATAATCATTTGTAAACTTGTTCTGTTTTCATTGCACATCTTGAAAGGGGCTGAAGTCTGTAGTTCAGTCACCAGGTTTTATTTTCTTTTAGCTGTAGCAAATATTTTGACTAGCCAAGGTCTTAATAAACACACAAACCACAATAATAAACCTCTCAGCATATGTAAATCCTCACTGAGCCAGTTAAACAGAATTAAATAGTTCAATTTCTGCTAAAAATCTGAAAAATATAATTTTTTTTAGATGCTTGCCTGTGGACTCAAAATACTCTCTACTGATATATTTTGGTCAAGATTGCTACAGACCTCATCACCCTCTTCTCCAAGTGCAAACACACTCTCAGTCTCATTTTGCTAATATAAATACATAAAACAGTGTACATATAAAGATGCTAAATTATATATACTAAAAAATAACCCCCTACAATTTCCTTCTGGGGAAGGAAAGAAAGAAAAAAATACATGTGACAGGTCCCTGTCAAATTGCCTACTGCACTTCTGGCAAATGTTCAGATACTATAGTGATGGACATCAGACTCTGAATAGAACAAAATAGAATAGACTTAACTGGAACATGAAACATAAATTATGAATCTTGTGATTTTTTCCAGCTTTTAAAATATTGCTGAACATTTTTATGTTCAAGAACATGTATTTGTTAATGTTCAGAATTTGCTGTTGATGTTGCAGTCAGTATCTGGAGCAAAAGGGGAAATGCAAAAAAAATTCATCAGTGAATTCAAAGGCAATTATTAAACCAAAACCTTTGTGTTTAGTTGGGGGTTTGGGGGGTTTTTTGTCGTTGTTTTTGGGGGGGGGGGGGGGAGGGTTTAAGGTTAAAAATTCATAAGGAATAAATGAGGCCCCGATCCTGCAGTTTGTTTCATGCAGGCAGATCCTGGTACCAGTCTGAGGCTACAGAGCCCCATTGATGTCAGTGGGAATTTACGTGAGCAGAGAGGTCTGGCCACACAGAGCAATGTGCAGGATTGGGGCTGTAAGCAAATAATTACATCTGCTGTAAAGCTCCAGTAATCAAGGAATCAGGACCAGGTTAGAAGAAAACTACTGAGGAAATCTTTCAATCCATTCACACAGAGGAATCCAATTATATTCAGTACAAATCTCATGCTGTCTAATATGGCAAATTTGGTGTGAAATTGGGGAAAGATTCACCATCCCACCCACCCAAAAAATTAGTAAAACTGCCACAGCATGCTTTTCCACAGGCTCTGCTTACTCTGGGCCTGAACTGAAGCCTATTAAAGTCAGTGGAAAGAGTCCCACTGATTTCAATGGGTTTGGGTTCGGGCATCATTAATGAAATGGGTTAGACAGCATGGATACCCATTTTGGACTATTATTATTATTAGTTTTACAGTAGCAGCTACAGGCCCAAATAGCCAATGAAGTCCTATTGTTTTTGATGGTGTAGAAATACATAGTAAGTCAGGTCCTGGCCCCAGTGAGCTTACCTTTTAAATACACAAGACAGACAAAGGGTGGGAGGAGAAACAGAGGCACAGAGTGGCGAAGTGATTTGCCTAAGGTCATACAGCTGATCAGTGGCAAAGTCCAAAATAGAATCCAGGTTTCCTGAGTCCTAGTGCTCTATCCATTAGACCATGCTGCTTCCATTTTTGCCCTTTATTATTGTGTGTGTGAAAAATAAGTTTGTTTGATTAAAGAAATGGCAATGAGTTCTGGTCTGTAGTGAAAAATAATTAGCTCAGCAATATCCTTTGTATTGAGTACCACATTACAGGCACTTAAAAATAGTACTTCTCTACAGGAGCTACTGGCCCCTCCTCTCCTGTCTATTATAAAGCATGTTAGTTAAATTCTGAATCACCCTAGTCTTGCATGATTGGAAGTCTGTTTATCAGAGGGCTCAGAAGTCAAATTCCAAGATTTTCCCATTATCCTCTGGACTTTCTTTTAGAAACTCTAAAGACAGTGGGTTGAAAGAGACAGGTCAAAAACAAGACAAAGGGGTTATAATGCCACTTGTCCCCTGAAATGAGGATTCCAGGGCTTCCTGCCATCCTGCATGTGTGTGAAGATTCCACCCCTGGAAAAGTAGCACAGCAGCATCTGTTCTACGGTAAGACAAGACTGCACATTGAAATTTGCTGTCAGTGAAATTTCAAGCTTAAAACTTAGTTTTTGCAAGTGTTCATGTTAGTAAAGTTCAAACAATTGAATGTGCATTGAAAGCAAGCAAAAAAGGGTTGTAAACACAGTTGAATTACTTAGGGTATTTCTATGCTAGGAAATTAGGTTAAATTTATAGAAGTTGATCTTTAGAAAGCAATTTTATACAGTTGATGGTGTATGTCCCCACTAACCACAGTAGGCTGGCAGAGTGCTTCCTCAATACCATGGCTAGCATCAACTCATGGAGTGGTGCACTGTGGATACCTATCCTACAGTCCCCGCTACCCACTGGAATTCTGTGTTAAGCTCCCAGTGCCTGATGGGGCAAAAACGTTGTTGCAAGTGTTTTTGGGTACATATCAACAGTCTCCCCTCCCTCCCTCCTTGAAAGCAACGGCAGACAATCATTTCACGCCTTTTTTCCTGGGTTACCTATGCAGATGCCATAGCATGGCAAGCATGGAGCCCGCTCAGCTCAATGCTGCTGTTGTGAGCATTGTAAACACCTTGCACGTTATCCTGCAATATCTGCACAACCTGACAAGGAAACACCAGCATGACGATGATTGTGAGGAGGACATGGACACAGATGTTTCTGAAAGCACGGGCTGTGGTAATTGGGACACCATGGTGGCAATGGAATGCCAATTCTGAGCCCAGCAAACAAGCACAGACTGGTGGGACCGCATAGTGTTGCAGGTATAAGATGATTCCCAATGGCTGCAAAACGCCACTTTCATGGAACTATGTGAGTTGCTATCCCCCAGCCCTGCTCAGCCTGCTGCTGGCTGAGTGAACAGAACCCCAGGCTGGCAGCAGGCTCAGCGGCGGCCGGGACCCTCAGCCTGCCATTAAAAAAAATTCAGCTTGCATGTCACCTTTGGCATGCATGCCGAAGGTTGAGGACCCCTATTCTAGTGTATACTGTACTTTATGGTAATTTTCACTATACGCGATTTTCCTCTTATGTGGAGACTTTAGAACCTAATCCCCAAGTAAGTTGTGACTCCACTGTAGTGTTAAAAAAAAAATTGGGCATCTCTTTTTGGCACCCCCAAATCTTGGCACCCTAGGCGATCGCCTAGTTCACCTAGTGGTTACACTAGCCCTGACAATATCCCCAGCCCAGGTGACATGACAGCCAGTGGTGGATTTAGAGTTAGTGGGGGGCCCCCAGCCATGTGCTCAGCTTCATTTTTGGGGCCACTCCTTGGACCCAGCCAAGAAAAAGAACATTCTCTCTTATCTCCCCTGGCCCCCGGTTTTCATTCTTTTTTTCTTCATCCTCCTCCTATAAGTAATAGCAAGTAAATGAAAATAAAGTGAGGTACCTTGATTTTTCTTGTAGTCTTAACTTATTTTTCCACAGACCACTTGAAAATCACAGAGGGTCTCGACGGACCACTGAATGGTCTTTCCAAATATTGTAAAAAAATGTTCGGGTGCGGGGTCTGGCCAGGAGCTAGGGCAAGGGAGGGGGCTTAGGGTTGGAGCAGGAGGTTGGGGTGTGGAGCGCGTACAGGGGACAGTTCCTGTTTGGTTCTCAGGATGCGGGTGGGGATGTAGGGGGGTGCAGGAGCCAGGGCAGGGGCCTGGGTGTGTGTGAGGATAGGGTTCAGGTTTAGGGCAGGGGCTGGGGGAGCATGAGAGAAGATGCCAGAGTCGGGGCTGGGGAGGTGTAGGAATGCAGGGGGTCAGGGCTGGGAAGGTGTGAGGGGACTGCAGGGGTCAGGACAGGGGGCTGGATGTCTGGGGGGGTGCAAGGGGCTGGAGGTGTGTGAGGGAGTGTAGCGGTCAGGGTGGGCAGGGGGTTGGGGGTGTGGGCTGGGGTCGTGGGGGTTCTCACACAGGGGGCTGGAGGGGGTATGCCACAATTCCAGCCCCTTCCCCAAGGCCTCACCCCCCCTCTTCTCCTCCTTCTCCTCTCTGGAGCAGTGAGCTTGCTGAGGTTCCCTACTCCTCCCCCGTGCTGCTGGCAAGCAACTGATCCAGCTGATTGGCGGTGGGGGGGAGGGGGAGACGTAGCATGCTGGGGAAAGAGGCAGGGCAGGAGCCAGGCTGCTGCCGGCAGCATCAAGCTTCTCTGACCCCTCAGGTGATAGCGGGGGGCAGAGAAGAGTGGGCTGGGGACCCTTTTGATTGTGGGCCCAGCACCAGTTGCGCCATTGTAAATCCGGTATTGTCTTCCCGTACAGCAATCAGATCCAGTGTCTCCCGTTTGCTCCGTGCTGGAGATCATTTGCTGTTCTGGGGGGACTGCATGGTCATCTGTGCTGCTGAGCTCACCATGCTGACCAAACAAGAAATGAAATTCAAAAGTTCCCAGGGCTTTTCCTGTGTACCTGGTTAGTGCATCGGAGTTGAAAGTGCTGTCCAGAGGGTCACATTGGAGCACTTTGGGATAGCTCCCGGAGGTCAATACCATCAAGTTGCACTAAGCTGCATCTGCACTACCTCAAATTCAAACCAAGAAGGTCGATTTTAGCACTACTCCCCTTGCCAGGGAGTATAGCAGTCGATTTTAAGAGCCCTTTAGGTTGACGGAATGGGGTTGGTTGTGTAGCTGCACTGCTTATAAAATCGACCTAACGCGGCTAAGTTCGACCTAGCCTTGTAGTGTAGACCAGGGTTTAAATTGTAAATTCTCTGGGAGCAGGGACTAGCATGTTTGTACAGCACCAAGTACAGTGCAGCCTGGTTGCTGACTGGGGCCTCTAAACATATTGTCTGAGAACTACTATAAGGCAAATAATAGATAATACTAATAAACATTGTAGAACTCAAAGAAATATTCACAAATAATTTGCAGTATCCTCTCAGCTCTTGGTACATGGCACACAGTTCAACAGTTCTGAATCTATCCACTAGATGGCGATGATGACAGAATCATAGACACCTATGGCTGAAAGGGACCTTGAGAAGTCATCAAGCCCTGCACTGAGGCAGGGCCAAATAAACCTAGATCATCCCTGACAGGTGTTTGTCCAACATGTTCTTAAAAATACCCTCCAAAACTGGGGATTCCACAACCTCCCTTGGAAGCCTATTCCAAAGTTTAATTACCCTTATGAACTAGAAAGTTCCTAATACCTAAGGTAAATCTCCCTTGCTGCAGATTAAGCCCATTACTTCTTGTGTGGACCAAATGATTACCGTCCTCTCTATAACAGCCGTTATCATATCTGAAGATTATCATGTCCCTGCTCAGTCATCTTTTCTCAAGACTAACCATACCCAGCTTTTTTTTTTTTTAACCATTCCTCATAGGTCAGGTTTTCTAAACCTTATGTCATTTTGTTGCTTTTCTCTGGACTCACTCTAATTTGGTCACATCTTTCTTCAAGTGTGTCATGCAGAAATGGACAAAGTAATCTTGTTGAGGTCAGGGCCAGCTCCAGGGTTTTTGCTGCCCCAAGCGGCAAAAAAAAAAGCTGCGATTGGCGGCAGCTCCACTGTGCTGCTTTCTTCTTCGGAGGCAGGTTCTTCCCTCCAGTAGGGACCGAGAGACCCACTGCTGAATTGCCACAGAAGAGCCCAACGTGCCATCCCTTCCCCTTGGCCGCCCCAAGCACCTGCTTGCTGAGCTGGTGCCTGGAGCCAGCCCTGGCTGAGGTCTCATCAGTGCTAAGTAGAGCGGGACAGCCACCTCTCATGTCTTACGTATGACACTCTTGTCAATGTACCCCAAAATATTAGCCTTTTTCACAACTGCATCACATTGTTGACCCATATTCAATTTGTGATCCACTATAATCTCCAGATCCTTTTCAGCAGTACTACCAACTAGCCAATTATTCCCCATTTTGTAGCTAGCTGTGCATTTGATTTTTTTCCTTCCTAAGTATAGTACTTTGCACTCGACCTTATTGAAATTTCATTTTGGTAATTTCAGACCAATTCTCCAATTTGTCGAGATCATTTTAAATTCTAATCTTGTCCTCCAAATTGCTTCTACTCCTCCCAGCTTGATGTCATTGCAAATTTTATAAGCATACTCTCCACTCCAAGTCATTAATGAAAATATTGACTAGTACTGGACCCAGGACTGAACCCTGTAGAACCCCACTAGATACAGCCTCCCAATTTGACAAAAAACCATTGATAACTACTCTTTGAGTATAGTTGTTCAATCTTTTGTGTACTCACCTTATAGTAATTTCATCTAGACCACATTTCCCTAATATGCTTATGAGAATGTCATATGAGACTGTGCTAAAGTCTTACTAAAAATCAAAATAATCACATCCACTGCTTCCCGCCATCAACTAGCCCAGTCACTCTGTCAAAGAAGGAAATTAGAGTTGGTTTGACATGATTTGTTCTTGGCAAATCCAGACTAGCTATTTCTTATACCCCATTATTCTCTAGATGCTTACATTTGACAGTTTAATAATTTGTTCCAGTAATCCAGGTTAGGCTAACTTCTATAATTTGCTGCATCCTCTTTATTTCTTTTTTAAAAGATGGGTACTTTATTTGCCCTTCTCCAGACCTCTGGGACCTCACTTGTCCTCCATGAGTTCCTGAAGATAATTGCTAATGGTTCCAAGATTGCTTCAACTGATTCCTTAAGTACTCTAGGATGAATTTCCCCCTTGTTGTTGATAATTAATTGTGTTGGGTAACTGGTTACCATTAACCACTTTAGTGAAGACTGAAGCAAAACAGGCAAAACCTAATCCTTCTTGATGTAATCAGTTATTAGTGCTCCTTCCCTGCTAAGCAGAGGACCTGCACTTTCCATCATCTTTCTCTTGTGCCTAATGTATTCATAGAACCTCTTCTTATAGCCTTTTATGGCTCTTGCTAAGTATAACTCTTTTTGTGCTTTAGCATTTTTTATTTTTGTCCCTACATGCCTGTGCTATTCTTTTTTACTACTACTTAGCAATTTATCCATGTTTCCACTTTGTGTGAGATTCCTTTTTGATTTTCAGGTCATTAAAGAGTTCCTACTGGAGCCATATTGGCCTCTTACTGTTCTTCCTATTTTTCCTTCACAACAGGATAGTTTGAAGTTGTGCCTTTAATGTTGTCTCCTTGGGAAACCGCCTGTTCTTCTGAACTCCTTTTCTCATATACTTTCTTCCTACAGGATCTTACCTACCAGTCCTCTGATCTTGTTAATCTGCTTTTTTTGAAGTCGATTGTCCTCATTCTGCTGCTCTCACTCCTTTCTTTCCTTAAAATCATCATCTCATGATCGCTTTCACCCAGACTGCCTTCCACGTTCATATTTTCAACAAATTCTTCCCTGTTGGTCAGAATCAAATCTAAAATGGCTGCCTGCTCTAGTTACTTCCTCCAGCTTCTGAAACAAAATATTGTCCCCCATACATGCCAAAAATGTAATGGAAATTTTAAGTTTTGCCATATTACTTTTCTAACATATGTCTAGGTTGTTAAAGTTCCCCCATTATTAATCGGTTTTGCGTTTTGGATATTTCTGTTACTTGTTCTAGAAATGCCTCATCTACCTCCTCTTCCTGATCTTTCGTCCACTATAGACCTTACATGATGCCACCCTTTCTCCCCCTTCCCCCCTACTTTTATCTTTACCCATAGACTTGCAACTGGTTTGCTTCTCCCCTCCTTCTGGCCTTCAGAACATGTGTGTATATTATTGATATACAATGCAATACCACCTCCCTTTTTTATCCTGCCTGACTTTCCTGAAGGAGCTATATCCTTCTATATCAATATTCCAGTCATGAGGCTTATTCCACCAAGTCTTCATGATGCCAATTAAATTATGATTTAGCTTATGTACTAATTTTTCCAGTTGTTCCTGTTTATTCCCCATACTCCTTGCATTTGTGTATTGACATGTAAGATGTTGAGCACATTTTCTCCCCCACGACCCACTGATTTTCTTCTTGTTGCTTTTAAGACACTATAATAATTTTTCATATGTGTCCACCCTAACATCTAGACCTCTGTTAAGGTCACCTTTCTTTATACTTACCTATGGGCTTTTGTCATCTGCTCCCTTTGAATCTAGTTTAAAGCCCTCCTCACTATGTTGGGAAGTTGGTGTGTGAAGATAATCTTCCTCTTCTTAGTCAGGTGGACCCCACTGCTTCCCAGCAGACCATCTTCCTGGAACATCATACCACGCTCAAGGAAGCCAAAGCCATGCATCTGCTCAGCCATGCAGTCATTGTCTGGGCCTGGGTCCTGAACTGGAAGGGTGAACGAGAACACAGCCTATGTCCCCAATACCTTCATTTCTACTTCCAGAGCCCTGAAGTCATTGCTGATGTACTCAGGTCATGCCTAGCAGTATCATTAGTGTCCACATGAATGAGCAGGATGGGATAGTGGTCAGAGAGACAGATGAGCCTTTGCAACCTTTCGGTAACATCTCTGATGCAGGCTCCAGGCTGGGAGCACACCTCTCAGGATATCTTGGCAGATGGATGCCTCTGTCTCCCCTAGAAAGGAGTCCCCGAGAACCAGCACCATGCACCTTTTTCTTGAGTGCAGTAACTGTGAATCTCCCAGCATTGAGAGCATATGTCAACTCCTCCTCCTCTGCCACTGGAGTCTGCTCCTCACCTCCTGTTACCAGTACAGCATACTGGTTCTTCACCTTGATGGACAGGGTCCTGGGTGGAACACTATCTATTGCCAGAGATGGCCAGCAACCAGGCTCCTTCCTGTAAAGCAGGTTCTCCTTCCTCTCTGGTGTTGCTGCAGTAGGCTAGCATCCTCTGCTCCAGATGTTTCTACATGTGTCCTGTTGATTAAGTCTTCACACAGACAGATGCTACGCAGATAAGCTACCTCCTCCTGCAGCTCTCTTACCTGCTTCCACTTGCCTTTCTTTCATCAGCTGTGACATGCAGGCCATGTTCCCAGTAAGTAAAGACACAGACCTGGGTGGAAGCCTCCTGGGTCAGGATGCCTCTCTGGGAGGGATCTATGGGTGCAGGTAGAGGAAGAGCTAGCAGTGGTGATGGAGACATGCTGTATTCTCCTCATTGCAGGGTCTTCCTTGTAGAGCATTTACAAGTTGAAGAAAGGAAAAAACAACACACAGCCCCTCCTTCTTCTGTTGGAAAACTCCCTTAGGCCAGGTCTACACTGCGACTTTAAATCGGTTTAATGGCCGATATACCGATTTAACGCTGTATCCGTTCACACGACGTCGTCATTAATATCGACTTTAACGGCTCCTTAAATCGATTTCGGAACTCCTCCCAAACGAGAGGAGTAGCGCTAAATTCGATAGTGATAACTCGGATTAGGGTTCGTGTGGACGGAAATCGACGTTATTGGCCTCACACTCGAGCGCTAATACACCAGCATTCATTGCTTTTGCAATGATAGCAGAGGGGTTACCAGTTGTTCTGTAACCGTCTACTGCCAGAGAAAACTGGCAATGACATGCCGGTTATCTCTCCTTCTCTGAAACTGTCGCTGGCTACATGAGTGCCCCTGGCTAAAATCAGCCGGGGGCGCAAACGCAAAAGCAAACTTGGGATTGACTCACTGGCCCTGAGTCAATCCCTCCCTTATGGTTTCTAAAAATAGAGTCTGTCCTGCCCTACAAGAAATCAAAGCAGCAGAGAATCCTGTGGCACCTTATAGAGTAACAGACGTCTGTTAGTCTATAAGGTGCCACAGGATTCTCTGCTGCTTTTCCAGTTCCAGACTAACACGGCTACTCTCTGAAAGAAGAGTCAAGTGTATTAGAAAAGCGCAGCTACTCCGTGGCTGTATTAACAGTGGGTTCTCGCAAGAACCACACTCATTGCTTCACTTCTCTCCCAACCTCCACAGCTAACCGTGGCAGGGCCCCCCCGCCATTTATGTCATGCAGTCGTGAGGAATACAAGAGTAAGAACATAGACTTATTCGTGAACTAAAACGGGGGGGGGGCACTTGGAGGCAGGCAGCCGGGCTATGACAGTCCAGGCAGGACGTACTCCATTTTTAGAACAGGAAGGGAGCCGATTGACTCTGCCCAAGGGAGCCACCCCAAGTGGTTTCAGAACCATGTCACAGGGCACTCATGATAGCATCGAGACAGTACACTGTGATGCACTGGCCAGGTAAACAGGAAAAAGCCTGAATCCCGCGCGAACTTTTGAATTCCATTTCCTGATTGTCCACCGTGAGGGTCAGCAACACACAGGTGAGCACACAGAGCTCATATGCACTGGTAACAATGCAGTCTCCTGATAATCGAGAGAGCGCCAGCTTGGACCACACAGGAGGTTCTGGATCTGAATCGCTATCTGGGGTGAGGACTCAGTGCTCAAAGCACTGCATTCAAAAGACGAAATGAAAAAAGTTTTTGAAAGAATCCAAGTCTAGGCTGAAAAGGGCATAGCAGGGACTCCCGCGCAGTGCCGAGTGAAAGTGAAGGAGCTTAGACAGGGCTACCAGAAAGCCAAGAAGCAACGGAAGGTCAGGCCCTGACCGAAAAAATGCCGCTTCTATGCTGAACTACATACAATTTTGGGGTTCAGCGCATCCCCCAGTGCCCAACCCTGTCTGGGATTCAGACTTAGGGATTGAAATATCAAGTGTTTTTTGAGGATGTAGCCGAGGGAAGATGGAGAGGAAGATGAGGATGAAGAATACCGTGGTGATAGCACACAGCTCCGTAAACCCCAACAGCCATGAGATCTTTGTGAGACCCAAGAATTACAGTCCCTGCGCTCCCAAGCGACAAGCCCAGACAGTAAAGCCATGGAAGCGACCTCCGGTAAGTGTCCCTTCATCTGTATCAAACACGGATTAAACAACATGGTTTTGTAGAGCATGACACCAGGGCTTTTGCTGCAGTCGCAGCCATTACAGTTACAGGAAAATTTCGTTAACATGTCTGGGGATGGAGCGAAAATCATCAATTAATCTCCATGAATCGATCGTGGATGAACTCAAAAGCCTTATGATATATGAGAACATTTCTGGCCAAGGCAGCCTTCTCCGTTCCCCCATAGTAGGTAACTTTTCAACGCCAATGCATTTGCAAGACATTTGGTACTGCAGGCATTGAAAGCATTGCATGAAGGCATTGCATAAACAAATGATCTGCCTCCTGGGTGTATTGTCAGGAGAGAGATATCATCCATTGTTACCTTGTAGAAATCAGGAATGTAAATAGGGGGAAGACATGGCGATTTTGCTACTGGCCAGAGCGGGGGATGGGAGGAGGGATAGCGACAAGTTTCAGCGTCTGGCAAGCAGGATTCTTCTGCGCTGGCGGGTGAAGTAGGTGATCACTAAGCAGCGATTGTATATGGTAGGAGCCATGCACTGTTGGTGGATGTGAAAGAGGGGGGTTCGGCTTTGCAGGAGTTCCTCTTAACAGGAGCAAGGCATCACATAGATCACTGTGTATATGAACGGCGGAGAAGTCAAACTTTTAAAGCCTTACTTACCATCACCGCGTGGATGTACGTTGCCCGTACTGCGTCTGTGTGTGTGCCACACCACCACACAGCACTGAATATTTAAACGATCACAATAGCAACCTTGTATGGAGAATCACATGTGCTCTGTAAGGTGGATAGTGTTCTATGTGAAAGAGTACTATCATTGCTCTGAAAAAGGTATCTTTCCACATACTTATCACCCTGGTTTGCCTTCCCCATGCAGCCTGCACATTTCCCTGCAGTCCTATGCCATCACGAGGGCGTGCTGTGATACGGTGGAGGAAAGAGAAGACGCGAGATGAAATGTTCACAGAAATTATTGAAAGTAACACGCATGAGAGGGATAAACAGAATGATGGAAGGATGTGGTAGCAAAAGTACAGGAAAGATGCCAGTGAACGATCTGGAGGGGCTAGGCGGAAGACCAGCGTTGGCGAGATGCAACGCTGCAGCTGCTGCGTGCTCAAACTGATATCCTCCAACGCATGGTGGATCTTCGGAAGAGCAGCGCAGTAGCAGAGTGCCGCTGCAGCCCTGTATCACCTCCCTGCAAGCCACGTCCAAATCTCCCTCACCCAGACGTGTAAGAACGCTTGGGGAAGGCTTTCTGCACCACCTACTCCTCACCCCCCTGGAGAGTTCAAGGCAAAGGCTGTAAATTACGCTACAATGTGCTTAATGGCCTTCCTTCCCCCTCCTTCCAAGCACAGCAGCCAGGGATACCTTTCTAATTCTCCTGCTTTTTTTATAGTTCCTTTGTAATGAAGAATACATCGAAAGGGGAGGGTGGGTTGCTTACAGGGAAAAAGTAGTAAGGAAAAACATGATTTTTAACGATGCATAATTACTTTTAATGAATAATAAAATGATTTCTAAACGACACTGAATTTATTTCCTTCGCACCCCGTAATCAAAGGGGAGGGTGGGTTGCTTACACTGAATAAGTCCATCAAGTGCGGAGGGTTCATCAAGGAAGCAAACAGAGTCACACGTACCCTGGGCCGTGCTGAAACTCGTTTTCAGGCTTCTCTGATGCGCAGCGCTCGAGGTGTGCTCTTCTAATCAGCCTGGTCTCTGGCTGCTCGTACTCAGCGGCCAGGTGATTTGCCTCAGCTCCCACCCAGCCATAAATGTCTCCCCCTTAGTCTCACAAAGATTGTGGAGCACACAGCAAGCAGCAATAGCAGCGGGACATTGGTTTGGCGAGGTTGAGCGAGTAAGTAATGATCGCCAGCGACCTTTAACGGCCAAATGCACATTCTACCACCTCCGGCACTTGCTCAGCCTGTAGTTGAACAGCTCCTGACCACTGTCCAGGCTGCCAGTGTATGGCTTCATGAGCCATGGCATCAAAGGGGTAGGCTGGGTCCCCCAGATAACTATTGCATTTGAACATTCCAACAGTTATTCTGGTCTGGGAAAGTAATCCCCTTGCTGCAGCATTTAAACAGACTAGTGCTCCTGAAGACGTGAGCGTCATGAACCCTTCCTGGCCATCCCATGTGGATATGGTGAAACCGTCCCTTGTGGTCCACCAGTGCTTGCAGCACCATTGAAAAAGTACCCCTTGACGGTTCACGTACTGGTGCCCCTGGTGTTCTGGGGCCAAGTAGGGATATGGGTTCCATCTATGGCCCACCACAAGTTCGGAAAACCCATTGCAGCAAAGCCATCCAGTATCACTTGCCCGTTTCCCAGAGTCACAACTTTCGTAGCAGCAGCTTATGATTGCTTTTGCTACTTGCACCACTGCAGCCCCCACAGTAGATTTGCCCACTCCAAATTGATTCCACTGACTGGTGCTGTCTGGCGTTGCAAGCTTCCAGAGGCTATTGCCACTCGCTTCTCACTGTGAGGGCGCTCTCATGTTTGTATTATGGCGTTTCAGGGCAGGGGAAAGCATGTCACAAAGTTCTAAGAAAGTGCTCTTACGCATGCGAAAGTTTCGGCCACTGCGAATCGTCCCACACCGTTAAAACATGCGGTCCCACCAGTCTGTGCTTGTTTCCCGTGCCAAATTCGGCGTTCAATGGGTAGAAGTGCACTGTTATAGCAGTAGCTCCAACAACGCTTGGGGCCAGCGGTTATGGAGATTTGCCTCCATCTCGTCATCGCTGTCCTCGCCGCTCAGCAATAGCTGCCTCCTCCTCTCTCCTCCTTTGCAGTTCATTGTTCAGTATAGCCAGCACGAGAGTACGCGAGGTGTTGACAACGGTCAGGATACCGTTTGTGATCTCAGGGTCCATGATTGCTGTGCTATGGCGTTTGCTCAATGCACTCCGCAAAAGGCGCCAAAGGGTTGTCTGCTGCCTTCACAAAGGAGGGGTGAGGCTGTACCCAGCACACCCGGGGCAATGTTTTATGCCCCATCAGGCACTGTGCTCTAAACACGGAAGTGGGAACTATGGGATAGCTGAGGAACAGCTACCCACAGTGCACCGCTCCTGAAATCGATGGTAACTTTGGACCATGGACGCAAACAATCGATTTCGTGATCCCACTGTGGACGCGCTAAACCGATTTTATTAGATCTGTTTTGTAATAAGCTAATTCGAAGTAATCGTGCAGTGTAGACGTACCCTTAGTCTCCCAACTATCTTTGTCTCATCTGCTACTGGGAGCCTGCATGCCTTTTGAAGCTGAGAAACAGCTGGACCCAATAGACAGCTAGAAGGGTGACTCCGTTGCCTCTAATAATAATCACTAGCCTAAATGGATCAAAAACTGCACCGCTCTCACATCAAAGAGTCCTGCTAGAAACCTGGTGCTGCCTCACCTAACTGCAAGGCAACCTAGCCCAGAGCCAGCAAGCAAGCAAGCCAAGACATATACATCAGTATCTGATGCATCTATTGGCAAAGAAACTGCAGTGTAATAACTTTTGACACTGATACTATGCATTAAGTATTAAAAAAAACTCTTATCAGCAGAATGTGCATAAATATTAGGCTTTTGAGTGACCGATAGCGCCAGAATGATGGATTATTAGCAAAATGTTTTGCAGGTGGACATTGTACTTAGCTATATTGCCCCAAAAGTTTCCAAGAATGCATTAAAATTCTACTCTTTCCTAACAATGTTCATGCACATTTTCAGGCTAAAAGGATTTATTTCCCCCAAATCTTAGAGGGGTGCCAAGAATAAGGCTTGTAATAGGAGATTGGTTGCAACATCAAGGCTTGGCAGAACTTGATTTTTATGATTTTAATGGATTTTTATTTTTAAGCATTTTTTAATTTTATTTTTATCAATTTAAATTTTTGCAGTGGTGGGAAATATGGTTAGGGGTCAGACAATAGAAGGGGGTCAGAATAATTATCTTATGCCAGATGCGGAGATTCAAAAAGTTAAAGCTTTGTATCCATTCAAGCACAAATTGTCAATATCACATGTCAAAATATACAAAATAAATATCCTTAAATCAGTGCTAAAGTTCCCAAATAGCATGTCTTTTTGCCTACCTGTCCATTTCTATTAGAGATGGAAATTTTTTTTTCATCAGGATGTGTGTGTGCGGTGAAATAGACATTCACCAGCATTAACTGATTACAAAATCTAATTCTTCCAAGCCTAGCTATAGCTGTTGCTAATATGCCGGGGCAGGATTGTAGTTTTTATTTGTTCCCTTACCTTAGAAAGCCTCCAACTGCAGACCTTCATCTCAAAGTCTGGTCATCCTCCATTCTGCTAAATGACCTTAGGCGCATGCTGTGCTGTGGAAGGTGCTGTCCTTCACACTCAGGACATGGCTCATATCCTAGCATCCAGTGTGACATTAGGGGCCCTGTGTTGCTAAAGGGGCTACCTGAGTGGATGTGACTGTGAACAGAAGGGGCATTGGAGATAAACATTTGAGGGAAGGGAACGGGCACTATGAAAGAATAAACAGCTGAGAAACACAGCAATTAAGGAGAGAAATACAAGCTATGAAAATTGTACTCTTTAGATTTCTTTAACCACCTACGATCTAGCTTTAGGCCTTGGAATGGAACAGAAACTGCAGTCACCTCAGTCAATGATTTCTTGCTGACAAAGGAAAAGATCAAGTGATCGTGCTGATTGTCTTAGATCTATTGGATGCTTCGATGCCACTGTTAAAAGATGATCTTGATATGCTTGCAGGCTCTGGTGGAAATAGAGTGGCTTTTGGCTGGCTTTCCTCTTTTCTGTATGTAAGGACTCATGTAGTGCTGGGTGTTCTTGTCTTGTACAAAAACTTTTTCATGTAGGGAAGTCACAATGTTCTATTGTCTCTGAACAGGAAGGGCAATGTGTATGGGAGGTAAGTGAGAGAGACAGTGAGTCAGAGGAGTGGCCGTGTCTCTATTATGCAGATAACATTTCATTTCAATGGGACTTACGTGCCAAAATTGCTCACGCACTTTTGAAAATCCCACTCAGCAGCTATCTGCATCTTTAATCGCTGCCCCCTATTGCCAAATGTGGTTGCCAACTTCCTTTGTGGACTTGCTTGCAGGGAACATATCGTACTCATGCTCCAGAGCTTACAATACATGTCTTACAAGCAATGCATGTGCTTACAATTAATGTCTTGGTGCAGCCTGAGGTGTTAGAATACAAACAGTAATCAATACTATGTGTCTGGCTGCTCTCTCCAGGTAATTCTAAAACAGATGAGATCAGGTGAGATACTCAAGCTAGCAACTCTCAAAGGTAAATACCAGGGTACTGGGAATAGGATGTTCACAGTGAAGAATCCTTGCATCAGACCCTCAGCTGCTGTAAACTGGCATATTTCCACTGAAATCAATGGAGGTATGTGGCTTTACACCCGCAGAAGATCTGGCTCTTGATTCATGGAAGTCCTATCTCCTGTGTTATACAAAGGAGGTCAGATTAGATGATCTCGATGGTCCATTCTGGCCTTATCTATGAACTCTAGAACGAACTCCCATGCTGGTTCAGCAGAACCTAAATTTGTTAGGCTTTGCATGCCTTTGCATGCATGGTTTGAAAGCTTTCTTTCAGAGGATGGATAGAGTGATGGGGAGGTATTGGGATGAGGGAGTCGAAAGGGTGGTTAATTGTAGCCATTTGATCAATCACAGGTTTTTATGCATTCTAACTTAATATGCCTTGGCACCTGGAACACTGGAGAGGTGTATTTATTTTATTTAGATTTATAAACTACAACTAATACCAATCACATGCTCTAGATGATCTTTGTAATTCATGTCCACAATAACTTAAATGGATTGCCCACTTCAGAAAAATAAGTCATTAAAAGAAAACCTAAATAAATAGATTTTTTTAAAAAAAGCTTTAAAAAGCTAAGAGCTGGCTCCTGTTTCCCTCTTCCTACTGCACTCAAGAATGCACATAACAAGCTGACTAGCAGATTTTCCTGCTAGATCTAGCAGTCATCAGGAAAGGTTGACTGTATAACAGACCAGATTAGCAGTGGTGCTCCTTTTATTAGATGAAAGGAGCAGGAGTTAAAAGAGACAAATTCTACCCTTCTAAGTTTGGGATGAGTCAGCATTATCTCCCTATTCTGCCATATATTTAAGGCTTTAGGGTCAAGTCAAGTAGAACTCCTCTCCTCTGCCAAATGTTGCTAAGGTGGTAGAATTTGGTTCCATTCATGAATATGAATGACAGTGGCTAAAATGACTTACTTATTACCATTCTGGGTTGAATAGACCTGGGAGAGAAGAGGGCCTGGGATCTATAAATACAGGGCTTTCTGCTTTCTCCAGGATCGCAGACCAGGTATGGCACAAGAGCCATTCCAAACAAGCCTCTGGCCTTTGTTGCTGGTATGTGTAGATCTTGGCTGATATAAGTCACTTTTGAGTAGTTCTTATAGTTAGTAGTATTCACACTGTTTGCTGTTTTGTGAATAAATCAAATTTTGTCCTTCTGACGTAAAATCCTGTGTTTAGTACTTTGCTGATGTCACAGTTCTGCCCCTATCACCGTACAGAAAGACATGCATGGCCATTTTGTATATGTATATGAAAAGGCATTGACACAAGTAGCCTAGCAACCTATACAGAACAATTTCAGTGCCTTTGTCCCACATTCTTGAACAAGTGTTCCAGTTCAGTTATTACCAATACATTTCCCCAACATTTTCTTGGTGGGAACGTTGCTGTGGGACACGGAGTTGCCAATGGTAACATCCTAACTATGAACTGGAATCCTCTGTTGCAACATAGCAGAGAAAGAAATGTGAAGGAAAAAAAATGCTCTTAGTTCTGTTTATAAGGAAATCACACTGCTGTTTTGGCCAGCTAGCAAACTGGAAAAACATCTGTTCATAAAACTGACATTGAACCTAACAATGTAGTTCTCTAGATGCCATCAAGTCTCATGTAAATCTGTCTCAGGTTACTCAAAGTGGAGTGTTTGTTCATGCTAAACTGCTTGACTTCTGAAAAATTGAGCAATAAGGTTAATTCAAGTAAACACATCAATGGCTAACTTTATGTGGTTCCTACTTGGAATGTTCAGATTTCCAGATAAGATGCATGCCGACAGTTTTTACCAGTGTCTAAGGCCATGTCTACACTACCACTTTTGTTGGTATAACTTATGTCGCTAAAGGGTCTGAAAAAACACACCCCGTGAGCGACGTAAGTTTCACAGACAGAAGTGATGGTGTGGACTGCCACATGTGGAGGTGATTTTATTATGTTGATGAGAGAGCTCTCTCCCGCCGGCACAGAGCGGCTACACTAGCGATCTTACAGCAGCACAGCTGCATCGGTACACCTGTGCCTCTGTATGCTTACCAGTGTGGACATGGCCTAAATGCTAATTTGTCCAAAGTAGACACAAGTAAATATAATGGAGGTCTTTCAGATACAGAAACAGTGTAAGAAAATTTAGAGCAGGGAAGCCATACTGCACAGAGGGTTGCCAGGTGTCTGGTTTCCTAGGTGCTGACCAATCCGCTAAAAATCTAGTTGGCCGCAGTGGCTGGCTCCGTGCAGCTCCTGGAAGTGGCCGGCATGTCTTTCCAGCTCCTAGGTGCAGGGGCAGCCAGGAGGGCTCCACGTGCTGCCGCTGTACATGGTGCAGGCACTATCCCAGGCACTGGCTCTGCAGCTCCCATTGGCTAGGAACTGCAAGAGGTACATGCCGGCTGCTTCCAGGAGCTGCCTGAAGTAAGCACCACCTGGATTCCACACCCTGAACTCCCTCCTGTGCTCCATCCCATTGCCCCAACCCAGAGCCCCCTCCTGCACCCCAAACCCGTCATCCTTGGCCCCAGCCCAGAGCCCATACCCCCTCCCATACTCCAGCCCCCTGCCCCAGCCTTGAGCCTCCTCACAGACTCTGAACCTCTCATCCCTGACCCCACCCCAAAGCGCACACTCCCAGCCAGAGCCCTCACCCTCTCCGGCATCCCAACCCCTGCCCCATCCCAGTGAAAATGAACGAATGAGCGAGGGTGGGAGAGAGTGAGCGACAGAGGAAGGAAGGGATGGAGTGAGTGTGGAGGGAGGGGAGAAGGGGCAGGTCTTCAGGTAGGTGGTGAGGCCAGAGTGTTCAGTTTTCTGGAGTCAGAAAGTTGGCAAACCTAACTGCACATACAGTAGCCGAGGGAGTCTTGGAAAGGCAGGGGAAGCTTGTTGGATGTGATAAATTTTAGTAGCTCCTAATATGCTTTAATACACCAACAAGTTGTTTCAAACCATCTACTGCTAAGTGTAGGTAAATTAGACCTTTCGCTGATCATTCAGATCTCATTAGCTTGCCAGGGTCAGATGGAAGCATCCTATGGAATGAGTCACATCATGTTTCTGCTGACGGGGTTCATCACATCTTTAGAAATATGAAATATGCCAGCTACAGAAAAGAAATCTGAAATGTCTTCATTGGGAAATGAACAGCACCTCTAGCAGCACAGGACTCCTTAAGGCCATACTGCATGCCAGGACATGGATCATATCCCAGATATGAAAGACAGCATCACAGCATACAGTAACTCCTCACTTAACGTTGTCTTTATGTTCCTGAAAAATGCGACTTTAAGTGAAACGATGTTAAGCGAATCCAATTTCCCCATAAGAATGAATGTAAATGGGAGGGTTAGGTTCCAGGGAAATTTTTTTTTGCCATACAGTACAGTACAGTATTATAGTTGGGAGGTGCCCCCGCCTAACTCCACTGGTACTGGAGACAAGGAGGCTGAAGGTGCTGTAGGCTAGAAGAAGCACGCTGCACAGCATCAGCAGCAACTTCCCCTACTCTGCAAGCACCAGGGTGGAGGGGCTCAACGCTTGGCCTGCCCAGGCCACTTCTTTCCCCAAGCCTCCACCCTTAACCCTCCTCTTCTTCCCTTCTCTTTACTCTGCACACTGTCCTAGCTCCTCCCCCTTCCCTTGCCTCCTGCCTGCGGCAATCAGCTGGCTTGCAGCATTCAGGAGGCAGGCAGGAGGAAGAGGAGCGAGGACACGGCACGCAGGCTCCCCCTCCCTCCCCTGCCTTCTGAACACTGCAAGCCAGCTGACTGGTGCGGGCAGGAGGTGGGGGGGGAGGGGAAACGCTGATCTGCTGGGTCTGCTGGCGGGTGGGATACGCTGTGGGGGGAAGCATAAGGGAGCTGATGGGGGGCTGCCAGCTGTGGACAAAGGAGGCAGCCAAATGACATTATAGTGAAGCATTGCACAACTTTAAATGGAGCATGTTCTGTAATTGAGCAGAGACATAAGATTGAAACAAGTTAAGTGAGGAGTTACTGTACTATTAAAGGCGATGACTCATGGCCAATCTTTGTGGGGGAACACCTCCAGCAGCACCCACTGTCATGCTGGGAGATGGCCCAGGCTAGGTTCTACAACAAAGGGTTTCACTTCAAGCAGTTTACCATCTGTCTCACGCCTGATTGAGTTACTGGGAAATGCAACATGGCCAAGTTATGAGAGACAGCAGCTCCAGTAATCCAGGGCAGGAGCGGCTGTAATGTTAGTCAGGTGGGGAAAGTCAAATTAGGTTTGTGTCTATAACTTCTCTGACCCCATATGATGCAAAGCTTCTCGGGGAATACTTCATGTTTATCAGTTGTAGCTGAAGTAGGATCAGAATTGTGACAAAGCAGTGACTCTAGCCTGGTGCTTTCTGATTTGGGACAGCTAGCATAGTTATTTGATGAAATGATAAATAATCCCAGCATTTTCTTCCAAATGACATGCTTGAAAACCTGTTCCCTTCCACTTATGGATGGTGTAGGAAAACATGCTGATTATAACCTGAGACATCTAGGAAGTCCCCCAGCAAAACAAGAGAAGACCAGACTTGATGTATTTGATATTTCAAAGGTTTAAAAAAAATCAGAAGAAAAGCCTTAATAAATAAACTCAGATTGATAGAATTACTTCCCTTACCAGGAAAATGAATGGCCATCCAGCTGTTATAAAATTCTAATGAAACAATATCACCCTTATTCAAACTGAAAAAGTTAGCAGAGTTCAAACTTAAACTTTCAGTACTTTTAAATGAGAAAATATGTTGAATGTATTTTGCTTTATCTCGTTTAGATCCACTTTTTTGTACTACTTTTATTATTCAGAATTATGTAAAGAACATGAAGTCTTTTTCCAGGAAGTGTGATATCTACATCTTTTCTTAAAATCCAATTGTTCTTTTTTGCAGTTCTTTGGATAAATGATATTGGATCTCAGGGCTCTATTACCAAGAAGGTTCTACATATCCTGCACCTGTGTTTTCCAATGTCATGTTTCTCACTCTTTCCAAGGTGTCCATAATGACAAATGTTTGTTTAAAAGAAGCTATTGTTCTTCAGTGAGACCGACTGTATTTATCTTTTGTACTTTATTGTATGGGTCAGGGGCTATTATTTCTCCCCTTGTTATAATTCTGTCAATGCTTTAACACTAAATAATGTAACTGAACTGGTTCAGCATTATGTAATGAGGATCTAATTCAGCACTGGTCTGAGCAGGTGCAACTCAAATTGACTTCAGTGGAAGTTACACCTAGTTATCTGAGGGGACAGTTAGATCCAGTGTTTCTGTTTTATTCCTTATCATCTTCTCCTATTCTCTAAAATGAGCCTGCCCAGCTTTTCTCAGGGCTATTATTTTTCTCCTTCATTATAAAGCAAGCTCTATTCCTTGAATCTTGGCTTTAAAGGAAGGAGCGATGGCCCCTGCATGAATTTCACACAGAATGATGGTCACCCTCCTACTTAGTGTTTAACACAGCAAATATCCATGGCAGGATTCCTATATGAAAAGCAACATGATTTAGTAAGGGGCCTTAGCATGAGCCCAGCTGTTCCCTGCCTTTGCCTCACATTAGTCCCTTTTCACCAGATAGCAGCAACCCCCCACCTCTCCCCTCCCTTCTAACACCCATCCCTGATCCCCCTCAACAGCCCCCGTTGTCCCTCCCCGGCCCTAACCTTTTCTACCATTCAGCGCCCCCGCCACTTCACCCTTTTAGCCCCGCCCCACGTCACAATGTCGACCGCTTCAGGGGCGGGGACTCAGCGCAGGGGAAGGGGCGGTTTCCTCCATTCGCGCCCCCCACGCGCCTCTTCCCTGCCCCTCTAGGCCCCGCCCATTCCCGGCGCTGCGCGCCTCTTTCCCTGCTGGCCTCCGCCCTGCCCCGCCCTGGCTGCCTGCGGCTGGCTCAGCCAATCGGGGCGCAGCCGGTAGCCGCGGCGCTCGCGCAGCTCCTTCAGTGCTTTGGCTGGGTGTGTGCGCGTGTGTGAGCGACCGACCGGCTCGCGCGCCCCGTTTCGTCGCTTGTCCTGTAACTGCGATTGCCTCCGTCTGTCCCCGCATCCTCGCCGCGAGCCCCGGTAAGTGACATCCCCTCTGCGCCCCGTAGCAGGGAGCCCCCGTGGCAGAGGGAGGGGTAGGGGCACGGTGGGGGGTAGGGATGGAGGGCTGCGGGGGGGCTGAGATCGCTCCGTGGCAGGGGGCTGCGAGGTGGTTGAATCCCGCCCTAGTAGTGAGGTCCCCATTAGAGAAGGGTTTAGGTTGGGCGTGGTGGGGCAGGACGATGGGTTGGGGGCTCCTCATGCGGGACTGGGGTGGGTGAGCACTGCAGAGTCCTCTCATGGGGGAGCTGGGGGGTGGGATGTACATTGCCCTCAGCTTGACTGAATTCCAGAGCGGCATGTGCAGCTTTTCCCTGTTGTCAGCAACGAGGTTCCCTCCCCGCCCCATTCTCCTTGCTGGGAGGGTGTCTGGCCTGTTGGGATCCTGAAAGCGACCCCTACCCAGGCAAGTGTCCCAGTCACTCTACAGTGTTCCTGCAGGGGTGCTTCAGACTGCAGGCTCACTGCACCGGCTCCCGCACTGAGGAATGAATGAAATGTCAGTCATTTTGCCTCACCCACCCAGAGCTCCTTCAAGAGAAACGGTATCCAGCTGATTCACTGTCACCCCACTGCTGGGCCCCACCAGGGCCAGTGTCCACCTCATCTGAACGAGTATTCGTTCTCTGACTGAGATCACTCTGGTTAAAAACGCAACATTCTGAAATAAGGCCAAATGTAAAACTATAACTGTGCAGCAGTGCCATTTTACAAGGAAATATCTATAAATGATACATGAAAGTTAAAATATTCAGGCCCGGAAAGCTGCAGGAACCTTTCATTTGTTGTGCTACAAAACACTCAGTTTCTGTGATCAAATACACAAAAGTAAATTATACTCCATAGCATCTTATCTCTAGTTCTCTGTATGGTACAAGAAAGGGCAGGTACATCACAAAAATGTGACTTTTTGGATCTGTTGACTGTATTTGTCTTGACTTCAGTTTTAGAACATCGAAGCTATAAATATGGGGAGAGGGGTAATGGTGGGATGGAGAAGGCTGTTAGAAGATAAATAACATGTAATTCATGGTTAGAATTTACCACAAGTGTAATTTGTAGCTGTAGGAAAGTGGGATAGTGTGAGTGGATGTTGGCTAAAAAAAGCCCCTTCACAATCAGCTATCATGAGCTGCTTTCCAAATTTTCATTAACATTTCCTGCCCACATGTGCTCTACCATGGCACTCTTTCCTATGTTTGGGATGGTCAGCTGTCATCCAGTAAGCAATCTAATTATGCTGGAACTGTATCATATTTGAACACTGTCTCATACTTGTCAGTATTCTTAGCTAACATCTGAATATAGAAAACACCTGGAAGTGAGGCACTTCTCCTGATTTCATCAGCGAAGTTCACATAAAATACTACTCAAGATACTTAAAACCCTTTTCAGTGCAGTCTGTACACTGATGTACGGCCTCTGGTGAATCTGCCGCACCAGGGGAGATTTTCCAAAAAAAAATAGTGTAGATATAGCCAAGTGCAAGAGATTTCAAGTCTTAACTCAAATTCTGTTTCTGCCTTTCAGCTTATTTGTGCTTTATGCGATCAGTGAATATCCTTTTTTTGTTTTGTTTTGTTTTTGTTTGTTTGAAAGGCTAGATTTTTGGAGTAAATTTCAACAGTAAAAATTACACTTTGCATCATGGTGTCTTTAAGAGTGCTAGGTCTAAGAATGAGGAATGTCTTAAAACTCTTTTTATTACGCCATTCTCTTCCCTAAGTGTCTGATTACTTGTCTTTCCAGTTCTAAAATATTTACTTTAATCAGCTTATAATACACCTTATTACTTGTAAATAATAATGGAGAGAAACTGCTCTCACTGATGTCAGTACTTACAGTAGTGAGGTTTGGTGGCTACCAGTCCTCAGACTGATGTTTCTGACTTTGTGGATACTGAAAATGATTGATTGAGATAACACAACTTAAAACCACTACTACAAACATGTGACTAGCATAAATACAGAATGTCAACAGAGATCCAGAGGGTTACATTTGTAAGCTGTTATTAAAGTATTAAACTTCGTACTAGTACCTTATATCTGTATTTGGAGAGAGAATCAGATGCATTAGCTTGGGGATGGGACTGTCTGGGGAGAAGAGAGAAAGAGAGACCTGAAACCTAAAGGAGCAGACCCCAATCCTGTTACAAGTTCCAAGCTCTGCAACAGTCTTGGCATAGCTTGAAAGCTAACTACTAGTGCCTGAGCTTCCTTACACTTAAAATTTTGAGGAGCTACAGCTTTCACTTGTGGACCTTTTCCTTAAATGAACAATTATATTTAGAAAAACCCTTGGAAATCAGACTGAACATTTTTTACCTACTATAAAGACAACAAATAGAGAAAAAAGTCTCTTTCAGTTTTACTTTGGGCAAAATACCTTTTTTAGTACCAAATTCTTAGTTCTGTGTTGGGCTGTATCTTTTTTCTACTTTATTCCCTCTTTGACTTTTCTTTTAAAATGGGGAATGCATTTAAAATTTGCTCTTAAACTCTCCTTTCTTTTTAGTAGTGGCGTTTCCCATTTTGCTAGACCACTGGCAGTGAAGCAGGATCTGTAGTCTGGAGTGTAAAAGACAAATTGAGCTTTTGTTGTTCAGTAGTGCATTCTGCAGCAGCATAACCTTTCACCTACTTTTCTGCAGCAGTCATGTGACTTTCTAGTGCTGTGGAGGAGAAGTGCGGTTTCAAGAAAAGAAATATCGGTTGCTCATTGTGCCCTTCAGATAACACATCAGAGCTTCGTAAAACTAAACTGCAGATCCAAATGTATTCTCAATTATTTGGTTGGAGGGTAGGGGTAAAAAAAGAAAACAAAAATACATAAGACTGTCCAATTCAAATGTTTTCTTGTCAGGAAAAATGGTTAACCTTTACAATATGCAGAAGTAATGGAACTGGTGGATCTAGCTTCTTGTTACTTTAAAAAATGATTATAAGCCCAACCTTGGAGAGTTTTTCTATATAAAAAGCAACTTAAATGGAAGCTTTTTTATTTTTTTTTAAATTGGCATGCAACTACATTGGGTATTGTAATTCAATAAGTCCTCTAGGACTTGCAGTATACTATAAAGTATTCCTAAACTCCAGATTTTTAGGAGAACATGCATATAAACAATTGTAAAGCAGTCCTCCTACATGTTCAAATCAGCTTTTTTTTTTATAGGGTCTATTTAAATAATGGCACCAGTGTTTGACTCTCTTTTTTTTGTTCTTTTTAGTCCCTAGGGCAAATGAAAAGTCTACCTCTTGAAGGGCTCTAGTATTTATGCTTCACTCACTTGCACTGTAAATCACATAATCTGCTGCCTGAGGTGACCCCACTGTTCTTGCCTCCATTGGCCCTGCTTAGCAGTCATACTGATAGCAGTTTTGAGCCCCTGGAGAATGTATGCTTAGCTGATAAAAAGCCTGTCACTCCAGTTACCTAGGTTAATGTACGGAGGGTAAGCACTGGAGTTCTCTGTTACTGCCCGAGTATTACAGAAGCTAATTAGTGGAATGTCATTATTCTGGTAATGTAAATGTATATCTTTCACAACAGCAAACCAACCCTCCTCCCAAATCCTGCCCCCCAAAAAACCCACCCACTAGTCTTCAGCTCTTTTTTTGCTGCATAGCAAAATAGCTGTATGGTGTTTTGGTTTTACATATCTGGCTTTTATGTAGCAGAATGTACTTTAAACGTCCAGAATGTCATAAAAGGTGACTTTTGCACGGATGTCCGGAATATCATGCATTGTAGTACAAGCCTGAAGTAATGCCTTTTTCTAGTCTTGTACTATATAGAAAGAACATATCTGGGCAGAGAATAAGGAAAATGTCTTTCTACTAGTATTTTCCTGATAAGTGAATGTCAGAGCTGCAGCAGTTTTGCCTTTGAACTGAGTTGAG
Source organism: Chelonoidis abingdonii (assembly GCF_003597395.2). Lineage (NCBI taxonomy): Eukaryota > Metazoa > Chordata > Testudines > Testudinidae > Chelonoidis > Chelonoidis abingdonii. The sequence goes on from NC_133772.1 coordinate 35,749,794, forward strand.
CTGTGTGTCTGTCAGTCTGTCTTGTTAGACTGTACATTACAGGGCCTTTCCTCTACCTGTATCATGCTGCTGTGGAAGTGTGCTGGAGTGGCAGTCCTCTAGTATTTATGCAGTAAGTACAGCTCAGGCTACTGCAGACAGGTTCCCCCATTCTTGTTTGCCCATGTGCCTCTACCTTGACAAAATAGTTTATTCTTAGACTTGGTAGAATTTGATTTTTTTTTTTAATTTGATGAGTAACATTGTTTATTTTTAAGCATTTTTAAAAATGTACATGTTTAAAATTTCACAGTTGTGCAAAATTTGGAGTTTTAAACATTTTTGTCTGGATTTCCATTGATTTAAATTTTCACAGTTGTGGGAAAATATTACGAGAGGGAGCGTGTCAGACAATTATTTACTGTCATTAAATGCAGAGATTCAAAAGTTAAGCTTTATAACAGTTAAAACACAAACTGTCAATATCAGATATCATAATGTACAATATCGGGAATGGAGGTTGTTCGTAACTCTAAACAAAATGTTACTCTTGTTCTTTCAAAAGTTTACAACTATTGACTTAATACAGCTTTGAAATTTTACTATGCAAAAGAATAATGCTGCTTTTAACCATCTTAATTTAAATGAAACAAGTACAAAAACAGTTTTCTTACCTTGTCAAATCTTTTTTTAAACTTTCCCTTTTTAAGTAGTTTACGTTTAACACAGTACCGTACTGTATTTATTTATTTATTTATTTGTCACTGCTGCTGATGCCTGATTGCATACTTTCGGTTCCAAATGAGGTGTGTGGTTGATGGGTCAGTTTGTAACTCTGGTGTTCGTAACTCTGAGGTTCTACTGTACAAAGCAAATATCCTTAAATCAAACTATAAGTGCTCAAATAGCACTTTTCTTTGTTTGCCTATCTGAAATATGTCATCAGTTTGTGTACAGTGAAATCAACATTTACTGATTAAAAATCTAATCCTTCTAATCATCCTAAAGCTTGGTTTACATTAGCAACTTATATTGGTATAACTTCTCACTCAGGGGTGTGAAAGATCCACACTGCTGAGGGATGCAGTTATACTGACCTAACTCCCAATGTAGACAGCTCTGTGTTAATGAGAGAGCATCTCCCATCAACCTAGCTACCGGCTTTCGAGGAGGTGGAGTACCTACGGAGAAGCCCTTGGCGTAGGTAGCATCTTCACTGAAGTGGTACAGCTGTGCTTAAAAATGCAGCAGCAGCAGCATAGAGAATCCCTGAATTTGCTAGCTCATTTTGCATAGGCCTCCAAACAGGTGAAAGTTACATGACTTAGTTACTGTTAGTCAGAACTGGTTTTGAACTGGTGACTTAGATGTGGAAAACACTATAACCATTTACCAGTCAGTTCCCCTATATGCAGCTGTACAAATAGGGCAGCATGAAACATGCCATTCAATTTAGATGAGTGCCTATAAAAAACTCCCCAAACCTAAAAAACTTGAAGTTCTGTTTCACATTGGACTATCACAGCAGCACACTACTTCTAGAAAAAAAGCAGAATTTTTACTGAAATCCATTGAGATGCAGGGAGAAATAATAATAAAAAACAGTACAATCTCTTGCCTGTTCAATTTATAGAACTTTCATTTGTCCCTCTCTGCCATGCCCCCCAGCAAATGGTTTTCTTTTCTCTCAAGAATTGCCTGAAGGGGAAGGGTTTTATAGTTGCTAATATAGTAGGCAGAACAGCCTGGAGAAACGATACCTCCAAAAGGGTATCTCACTTGGCATTTGGCCCCCAGCATCATTTTACTCTATACGTTAGCTAAACTGATTTGAGTCCTTAGAATCCTTGCTGGGGACACTGGGTTGTTACTTTCAGCCCTCTCCACTCGTGATCAGCTCTGACCTGCTGACTAAAGACGGTTCAGCAAGGGAAACAGGACTGTTTAATATCTGCACCTGAGGACATGGTGTATATGTGTGAAAGGGTAGTATGATTTTGAAGTTTGCATTTGGGACTACTCCCTTGTTTGTCACTAAGTTTCCTGAAACCCTTCCCACTCCTCACCTCTGACATAGTCTCACTGTACTGGAAGTAGCAGTCAGTTTATGAAACTCAAGAGACTGGGGTTGTTCAAAGTCCATGTGTGTGTATCTGTACATGTCTTCATGACTTCTCCAGTGGGGAGCTATAATTTACTGTTCTTTATTACTGTATAACTCTGTATCAGTTATCAGTTGATAGTATTGGACTAAACAGGATGTTTTTCTTCTCCCACTTGAACTGAAGGTTCCATGCCAACTCCACAAGGATATCAGTCTCAGCGGGTTTGAGAATAAGGTGTTCTCTGTGCTAGTGGTTCTTAACACCCCCCCCCCCCCCCACCAACATGCTGTAAAACCTACACGACCACCTGTCTGCAACAATTGTTTTACTGAATATCCAGTAGATTAAAAGCCAGGGCTGGTGTTAGGGGGTAGCAAGCAGGGCAATTGCATGGGTCCCCACGCACAGCTAAGTTGCTTGGGCTTTGGCTTCAGCCCCCGGTGGTGGGGCTTGGCTTTGGCTTTCTGCCCTGGACCCCAGCGAGTCTTAACGCTGGCCCTGCTCTATGGTTTATTTTGGTGCACCCCCTGAAACCTTTTCACAGCTCTCAAGGGGGCCCAGGAACCCACAAAAGAGTGCTGTGTTGGGTGACTTGGTTACAACACAATTCTATTTAATAGGGTAGGTGGGTCTTTAATCGTATTCCCAAACCATAGTAAGAACTTGGACTATGCAAGTTATTAGCATGGTTTGGGGATTCTGAAGCCATTTTTGCACTTCAAAATGGAACTTTGTAACCAGATCCCCCGTTATGCTTCTGCTTGGGCCTCAGTGGGTTTTTGTTGGTCTGGTCTACATGCAGGTCAGCATTACTGATTTTTGTTTCTTTCCCCCTCACCCTCCTTCCCCCTCTTTACCATTGCCCAAATTTAGTAGGGGAAAGAAGGTAAGTTGCAGAATTAAAGTAGAAATCTGGGTAAAACTTCCAAAAGGATCTCCTACAGAATGCAGGTCAAGAACAGCTAATGTGAACAATGCGCATTCTCAGCTGCCCAAGGCTAACCACAGGAATCCAGGGATACACTTACACTACAATAAAAAGACCTACAGCCTGGCCTCAATTGGCATGGACTTGCGAGCTATAAAATAACAGTGGAGATGTTCAGGCTTAGACTGGGGCCAACACTTGGAGACCCTCCCTCCCTTATGGGGTCTCAGAGTCTGAACTCCAGCTCAAGCTTGAACATCTACACTGCTGAGACCCTGTGAGGGAGATGGGTCTCCAGGCTTGCGCTGGAGCCCAGGCTTGAACATCTACACTGCTATTTTTAGCCCTGCAGCCAAAGCTCCATGAGCATGTCAGTTTACTTGTGCTCTGAAACTTGGTGCCACGGGATTTGTATTGCAGAGTAGATATAGTCAAGCTCACAATACATAGGTGCAGCTTGTTCTTTGCCGTTGGCCCCAGCAAGCCACCCAAAGACTCAGACATCAGGTTGCCTGTAAACATTCTGGCTTGCAACATATCCCCAGTGTTGCAGCACATGTGTGAAGGACTTTGGATCATCACTGTAGATGCACACTGTAAATACAACTCTTACCCCAAATAACTTCTTAAATATTACTTTCCCAAAGGGACAGTGTCAGTCACTAGGTCAGATCAATCCAGGGTAGGTGGTATGAGTTTCAAAAGGAGAGAGCCTTGAGTTGAGCCCCACGTGTGCTAAAAAAAAAAAAGAAAAATGGTTAAATTTGGACGACATGACTTTGGGGTGGGAGGGTGCTGTATCTTGGGAACCCCTTGCTCAAACAACCTAAAATTTGGACTACTAACTCTATACCACGGACTTACCTTGAGGCACAGAAGTTTTCATGACAAATCAGTCAACATGCAGATTTTAAAGTACTTTTCAAAATTTGGCTGTTAAACAGTAAGCTAGTGCCAGTCTTAACTGTAGCGGTGCTATGACCCCAGTATAATTGTTTGCTGGAATCAGTCAATTTTGTTTTCATCCAAGTTAAATAGTAGTTAAACTGAATGTTTCTTTAATTTAGGTTTGAGGGCTATGTACATCTGAAACACCAATTCTGACTGTCTCTGATTATGTCTGTATTCCTTTTGCTCCATCCTTTTGCTAGAGCCATCAGATTCAGCTGTCAGGTAGAACATTTGGGCTCATGCAAGTCTCAAGCCATTTCTGTGCAGTGAATATTTGTTTTCACTTTTGCTTTGCAAATTTCTCCAAACAGTGTTGCGTGTCTGATGTATTAATAGTCTTAAAATACAACTTTCTCATAGTCACTGTGGTATCAGTTGTACCGATAAGAATTAAGTGCAGTGAGTTTGTGTGTGTGTCTTGGGCTGTTTTCTGCTAAGGTTGAATAGCATGATTGGATATCAGTAAGGATGAGTAGAATTTGAGGAAAATAGGGCACTGCTTTGAAATAGAAATACTTAAGCGAATAACAGCGCTTGGAGGGCTTTCACAGGCAAATTCAGACATCAGTTTTTGCAGAGGTGTCACATGGCACGGAAATGAGATAGCTACCCTGATTCTGAGCTTCTGCTGTCTTACCACTATTTTTTAAACTTGGAAAGCTATTAATACTACTACTTTCCTGTCATGAATGACTACTATAAATAGCCAGTAGTCAGAATCCTCTTTCTGCCTGGGTCCCCATTTAAGTGCTTCAGAACCAAGTGCTCCTTCACACAATTTTCTGAGGACATGAGTTCTAGCATTCTTTGAATGGCATAGCAAGAAGTGTTCAGTTAAACTTCCTAATAGCTATACATGAGTATGTAAAATTCTAGAAAAACCTGATCCCCAGTCTAAGGTATGTTTGGCATTCTACTGAATTTCATGTTTTTGATTAGCTTCATGTTATGAGGTCGTTGTTCAAATACTGCCTTATGTGAGCAACAGATTCAAAGCAGTGAAGAATTTTTTGGCATCTTTAAGCATGAATAGTCCCCTACCCTTAGGGCCAAATTCTGCCATGATGAAGGTGGATAAAGCAGCCCAGAAGTTAATGGAGTTGTACTCAAAACAAGCCTGAATGTGACCCTAAATTACCAAACTGATACTCCAATGAACAGAATTCTCTAGTATGGGCTATGTAGAACAAACTGTTAATTGAATAGTGAAAGCTCTGAAATATACCTCTACCCCGATATAATGCTGTCCTCAGGAGCCAAAAAATCTTACCGCGTTATAGGTGAAACCGTGTTATATCAAACTTGCTTTGATCCACCGGAGTGCGCAGCCCTCCCCCCTCCGCCCCGAGAGTACTGCTTTACTGCATTATATCCGAATTTGTGTTATGTTGGGTCACGTTATATTGGGGTAGAGGTGTATAAGTTAGAGATCACAACTGGTTTTTATTACTCATCTCCCATGTTGGCTGGGTTGGGCAGTAGTGGATTCAGTTACCTTTCTTCTAATTGTGCAGAGCATTAATTCCTGTAGATCAGAGTCTTCAGTTCTAGAGCTTAGTCTTCATTAGGAATGTTATCCTACAATTTCACGCCATGATCACTGATTGAGCATCAGCAGCAGGAGCATTAGTGTAGATAGGGCTTCAAGCAGACATCACAATTTTAACTACTGTTTCATTGAGCCCTGGTCTACACTGCAAACTTATGTTGGTCTAACTGTTGCTCAGGGGTATGGAAAATCCACAGCTGTGAGCAATGAAATTATACCTTCCAAACTCCTTTTTGAGCTCATGATCCATTTGTAAATGTTTATGGCCTGTCACTACCCAGTAAATAGTCTGGGGGAGGAGCCCTGGGATGGTTTCAGTTGAGTCTTTGTCCCCCCCCCCCCAAGTGATTTGGGTTGGGTCCTGCCCGGCACTCACTCCACAGTGGTGGCTCCTGCAGCTGCTTTGCTGTGGGGCTGGCTGGGGTTGGCTCTGGGCGCTGCAACCTCCGGGATTGCATCGCTGCTCAGGTTTGGCCCCGCCCCACTGACTGGACCAAGTTTGTGTGAGTAGAGTTGTGACTTGGCTCATGGAGTTTCAGTGCGACTCACTCAAATTTGGCCTACCCAGACTCTTGACATCATGACAGTTGGGCCACAGCTCAGTGGTGCTGGGACTCCAGAAGTTGTAGTGCCTGGTGCAGGGAGATGAACCCAACCAGCCCTGTAAGACAGGGGCTACCATGTGACCTTTTGAAACATTCTGGCAACCTAATTTTGGGTTCTGATCCATAGGTTGAGAAACCCTGTACTAGTGCCCCCCCTCCCATCGTTGTTACCACAGTTAAAATTTTCATAGTGATATTGGAAACTTTATGGGGGGGAATCCTAGTATAGGCACAGCCTTGAGATGTTTTGCCTCTACATCTTTTTTCTTTTGTCTCTTTCCTATATTCTAAATTGACAGGTAATTTTTATTTCTCTTAGAAAACTTGCCACTGTTTTGCCTTTTCAGTTAATTGATTTTACTGGTTGATAGCCATTTGATTTGAAACTTGCATCATCAGTTTGAAGTAACTTGATAATTACAATGTGCAAATGAATTGCTGGCTGTCTCATCTGACTTTGTTTTCTGAAGCATATTTTATCGATTTTTCAAGTTGATGAGTTTACAGATATTTTAATATAGTAGGCCACATTGTAGAAGGCCACCAACTTGAAAATCACATTTTTACCTGAAAATCTTGTTCTTACTATTAAAAATAATACCTACAACTTTTAAAATTGAAAGACAAAAGAAAAATGTATTTCACTTTATTCTGTTTATTTTGCACTTTTGACTGCAGTATCTATGCAGCTGGCAAAGGTAGAGTGCTAGCAGGACAATGGGCAGAGTTAAGTCTGCTCTTGCAGACACACTTGCAAAAATAATAATTATAATCTCTCAATTCACTGTTAGCGCAGTTCACAAGCTATTTGTGTGCAAATGTAGATGCAGCCCAATAGTGTGTTTAACATCAATGGTAGCAGAGAGGGAAGGAGCAGTGGACCTGATTGGGCTTCACAGATTGTGTTTCATGGAAACATCAAACAAGATGAGTTGATAGACTTCAGTTCTTCTGCAGCGTCCAAACTGGGATAGACATAAGGGAGTTCAGCTTGATGTATGTGTAATCATAGTTATATTTTAAGAAAATTATTACAGTACTATAAAAATCCAGCATTTTACTTTTATGTGAATCCAGTGCTGTATTTTTGACATAATGAGGTGGTCACTTTTCTATGAGAGAGCGTGAATAACTGCTGAGAGTGGGATGTCTCTTGGAACTGTGGACCTTATTCATAAGGAATAGGACCTGGTTTCTGAAAATAAATTTGCATCTGAAAAAACAGGAATGTCAGAGAATAAGATTTTTTTTTTTTACTATTTTTTTCTTTTGGAGCTTACTGCGAGTTTGTTGGAGATCTGAAGAGATAGCAAGGCAGGCTGTTCCACTACCTCATCTCTGAACTGCCAGATGAATGACTCTTGTTTTCCCCTCTGTGATTATGCTTTTTTTTCCACCCAGCTGTACTTAGCTGAAAGTAGAAACTATGGTAAATTCCTGAGATAAGGGAAAAATAAGGCAAACAGTGTTTTCACCTTTTTACTGTTCTGTGGCATATGACCTTTATCAAACCCACACCCAGGTGAAGATAATTTGATTAAGGCTAATGATTACTTCTGTGTGAGATGTTGCAGTGTAATTTTTTGCAGTTCATCTGTTGGTTGTAATGGAAAGGAGATTGCAGGCATGGCTGTGCAGAATAGTTGCTTACCATTAAACTGTGAAACTGATGGCAAAATGGAAGTAATCTGAAAGTGGAAGTCATTCTGAAACATTGGCACTGACTGTGTTGTGTTTTAGCTACTGCAGTTTTACTGCCAGCTGGAATGTCTACCTTAAGTCAGTTGCTACAGGATGACATGGTTTGTATACTTTGCTTAGATGGCAAAGAAAGTCTTGACTAATACACTTACGAGCCACAACAACAGGAATCAGAAGAATCCTCAGAGTATGCCAAAATTCTCTTCAATCTGCCTCCAATCTATAAAATTTTTGTGGGGATTTTTATTTATAATCAGACTTATTTATTTTTATATCATATGTCAAGACACAAAAAAGGTCACTGAAAAAATGTTTGGCTTTCTAACCTGCCTTTGCTGCAGATAGAACAAGTAGAAACAGTTTCACAAATCACACAGGCACAATGTTTCTTAGTTTCTAGCAATATAACTGTCTTTTCTCTCTCGTTTTTAAGATAGTTAAATATTCATATGGAAAAAAGTCATATTCAGAAATAAGGTACAAAGATTAAGTTTTCCCATCTGTTGAGAGTGTTTCCACCACCTGGAAAGGATGTTATCAATCTTAATTAGTAAACATTGTAGACTTTTTAAAGCACTTTACATACATGCTATGTTAGAGGTATGTTCAGCTGCACTAATTAAGAAAATTAGTTTGCTGTTTCTAGTGTGATCAACAGTGAAAATATTCTCTTCTGTTTAATATCAAGTTAAGATGATTGCAGGAAGCTCAAACTTCTTTCAGTACTATTGTTTCAGTAGCTACCTGCCTTAATTGCAGTACTGTGTCCCTTGGTTATAACACCCAACATAATCTTGTAACATAGACATAACTGAAACACTTCTGAAGCTTTCTACAGCCTTGGATCACTCTAAGTTTAGTGAAAAACCTTGGACTTTACCATGCCCTATTCTAAATGCCAAACTGTGTCAAACCTAGAGCGTGCTATTGAGTTTTAACTAGGTCCAGTCAAATGATATGTCAGTTGACTGTCAAAGCAAAGGCAAACAAGAAATTATATTACTTCTGGGTTTGTCTTTTCTCTTTCCAATAACTGGAAGTGTCTGACCCATAAGATAATTTAAATAACCTTTCTGACTACTTTGAAGAAAGGGATAAGGAAGAAAATGTTTGGCTCATTGTTTCTGAAGAGCCTAAAGTTTAACAATTCCCATGATTGGAATCTCTCAGAAAACTGAGACGCCTCTTAAAACATATGTTCTACTATGTATAGCTTCTTCTGATAACATCTGTTTGTGAAGTAACTCTTATTTCTGTGCATGTTTATAGAGATGAAGGCTTCAATCTTGTGGTTTTTCTTTTGAAATATACCTGTTTCAGAACATGCAAAGACTCTCTAAGCCAATTGCACAAAGTTTCCCAAGGCCTATTAGATTCCAATTTTAAACTGAAAGTTTAATGTAGCTCAGTGAAAGTGAGTGTGCTGTGAATTTTCTAACTAGAATTGGATGTAATGTACTTTCCAGTGATGCCCCTCTCCCCAACTCTTTAACAATGTAACTGTAACTTGTCACTATCACTTTCTTGCCCCTCTCTCTCCGCTGCTGCTGTTTGCCACAAGTGCTCACCTAATGGACCACAGTTGCAAGTGTATTTTTAGGTCTCACTGATATTCTCTGGGCTCGCTGCTTGTGATGAGACTGCATTCTCTACTTACTGTTTCTCCAAGGAATCATTAACCTTTGATCCTGAAAAGAGAATAGTAGAAGAGCCTTTTTTCATTTTGTGTACTTGGTTTGTCATCAGGCATTTAATTAGCATTTATGTACAGAGCACACATTTCATAATAATCTGTAAATATTATTAAAATACTGTGAAGACCACTTCTTAAATTGTTAAGTTGGTTTGGAGGTGATAGTGGTGGAGATACAATCACTCACCAATAGTGAGATATGGCTGAATCTTGTAGCCTGAGAAATCTGCACTTCTGTTTTATTCAGTTGCTTTGCATTTACTAATTTGCGTCTTCTGAGCTCTTACTGCTATTATTATTACTTAAAATGTCTGGTTTCTTCTATCTAAATGTTTTAAAATGTACTGTGACTCAGAAGGTTTGGCCTCTTAACTACTGGGGAAGTGGCAGGCCTCTGCTACCGCAGGGGAAACCAGAGAGTTTTCTGCTTCTGTAGCAGATGGGTCATAAAATGGGAGGGAAGCAAGTGGCTAAAATGAGTGCAGGGGTCGGGAGTGCCTGGATATCTCATTAAGGGCAAGGGAGCTGGGGGATGGGGCAGGGGAGGTGATCTTCAGCTGCCTTTGTATTTCTCCACCCTACACAGTCATTAGATCTGTGAATGAAGAGGGGGTTCTTTCTACCAATAACATTCCCAAAAAAATCTCTGCTGCAGAAGAGCCTGATGCTAAATGCCCCCATTGTATGTAATATGTTTTCTAAGATGTTTTGTTAGACTAAATCTTTTCTCAATTAACCTGATGCTGTTTCAGATATAGATAGATAGTGGTTGTTCTGCTGTGTTCTAGGAGCTTGTTCACTAGAACATGCAATAGTATTTTTGAAATGTCCACTTCCTAACTCCAAGTGCTTTTTTTTTTTTATACACTTGATTAAATGAACAAGTCCTGTAACTGCCTTCTGTGTGAGTTTGATTTTTCAGATCTGAGATCCTGATTTTTTTTTAACACAGCATTTTACTTTGTGTTCTCTGACACAAAAGGTGTTACAGAGAGACAAAGTGAGTGAGGTAATATATATTTTATTGGACCAGCTTCTGTTAGTGAGAGAGAGAAGCTTTCAAGCCAAAAAGAGTTCTTTTTCAGGGCTTGGAAGCTTCTCTCTCTCACCAACGTCCAGTAAAAGATATCTCACCTACCTTGTATCCTGGGACCCAGATGGCTACAACTACACTACATACATCAAAGATGAAAAAGGCTGCTGTTCCCTGAAATCATAGGGGAATATGGGTCAGGGGCATAGCTGGTTAAAAGTTAACTTTTGGTCAGGGCAGTATAAACGTCCTAAAGAGTCGCAAAGATAACATAGTGGGCAGAATTAACAGATAGATTTAGCTGGGGAGGTCAGCAATATTATTTGTTGGTTTGGGAAAACCAGCTGGGCTGGTATTCACTGTTGTTTTGTTATAACAGAGAAAAAGCATGCTGAACTGTGGTTCCTTTTTTTTAACTACCTTGCTTTGAATGAGTTGATGTTACAGCTGGTTTCAGTAAGATAGAAAACAGGAGGGTGTGTGGAACAAGCAAATCTTACAGTGTCCTTTCAGGAGGGAAAGTGTAAGATTTCTTTACACTTGTATGGATGTGAATGTATTTTTAAAGAACACTTACAGAAATGAAATTGTTTCAAAATGACATTTTTAGAAAATCATAGTCAACTTTTTAATACTCTAAGATTTTGCTGAGTCCTAAGAAAGTCACAAACACCCTAGCTTTGTGGTTCACTGTTTGGGGTGAGGCTTATTAGCATGTACTATATGGAAACATTTTGCTGACTACTAGTTTGCCTGCAGCTAAAATGAATGATTGTTTTCCTCTTGGTTTGAATGAGTGGTGTGGCCTCTGTTACTAAACATTGGCAAATTGAGTTGATGAATAAAACGCATGCTCAGTTGAGCTGTGCCCTTCTACCTACTTCGCTGACAAACATGTGACTGCCTCAGAAATGTGGAAGAGGGGAATGCATGGAGCAGATTATTAAATTGGCTTTGGAGAAGCAGAAAAGAATTCCCCTAAAGAAAAGGGCTTCAGGAAAGCTTTTTTTGGGCTACACAGCCAGTATTTATTTTGAAAGTGCTCTTTTTTTTTTTTTTAACCCTCCCCCCCCAAAATAAAATAAAATAAAAGCAAGCAGTAGTTTTGGTTGGGAAGCTGCAGTTCCTCTCTTTATGAAGAAGGGCTTCTGATACAGGGATTTCCCTACACTTCCCCTGAATTTCCGCAATACCTCCCCAGTGGAAGTTACATGCAGTGTTGCCAATTTAGTCATCGGTTGGGAATTTGAATAGAAATCGAAAGATTAATGCATGTTTTAAAAGCATTTGTAGTATATGATAAAGTACTTGAACCTATTGTGTGTTTTCAGGTACAACACAGGCACTATTTGACCTCCCCCCTTTCCCTTAGTATGAACAAAGACTAGCTTCCTCACCCAGCTGTTGTTTGTTCTGACAGTGTCGGCGTATTCATTTCAGTGATATTGCCCAACCTAATAATTTCAAATTATGATTTGTAAGCAAAGTCTGAATGAGCATTCCCCTGACGGCTAATGATGAACCTGGAGGTGGGGGTGTGGGAAAGGATTCAGGACCAGACTCTATGTACATGAGCACACCTATTCTGCCTAAGTATCCAGCAGACAGAGCTGTGTTTTCCAAGTGATCAATTTTGGCTGGTGTTGGGTTACAAATCACTTCAATATTGAATGTAGTGGTAATGAAATGTTGTTATCCTTGTTGTATAAGTAAAGGGCAGCAGAACTGTACTTAGCCTGTCCTGACTTAGGGGGTCACCCTTAGTGCCAAATCTTTGCCGAGTCTGAGCCCTGGCACATCTAGGCTTGGTTTTTCATGGCTGCAGGACTTCTGGACTTGCCACATCAGTTATGAAAGTAAAAAACTTTCCTGAGCCCCAGCACTTCTTTCGTTACGAATTAAACACTGGTTACCCTTAACTGAACTGCACTCACTAAGCGAGAGTTTGGATGACAGATCCCAGTGGTGGGGGAAACAGAGAGGGTGGGGATAGATGTTTTGCTTACTGGTGTGTACTCTGCCTAAGAGTCACAGGCACTATTTGACCTTCCCCTGTTTAAAGATAGAGCTGATTACTCTCCACTGAGAGTTTGTTTTATTTTGTGAAGTGACCACTAGAGCTGAAATAACTGATAATTAGGTCTCAGTGCTTAGACCTGCTGTAGGGTAGTGGTTCTGTGGAAGACCTTGCCCAGCCTGCACTATCAGTGAGGTTTCACCACTGAGAGCTGAAATCACTGAAAGCTGGGTGGAACCTCAGTAGACTGATTCATAGAGGTCATGATGGCAGGTGGCAGCAGGAGCGGTGGCGTGAACAGTGGCACGATGGACAACAGCGGCTGGAGTGAGTGGGAAATGGCTGGAGGAATGAGCAAGATGCGTTCTCTCCCCCGCTGCCCTCAGGGTGGGAGGTGAACTCCTGCAAAAGCACCTCTGAACTCTGAGTCTCCGTTGACCAAGGACAACAATGAGTGAGGTGCAGTGGAGGGAGAAGGGAGGAGTACGTTAAAGGAACATTTATTTGTTGGACTATGTTTGAGTGACTTTGTTCCAGAATGCTAGATTTGTGACTGGGAAACTTTTATATAAATATACATTTTCTAGTAGGCCAAGATTTCTAAAATGTGTTATTTGCCAAGATCATTATCTCACATTGTTGCTATCTCGTGAGGTGGTTATCTTGGGGAGTTTCTGTACTAAACATTTTTATTATTACTTTTTACGTAAGAATGACCATACTTGATCAGACCATTGGCCCAGTATCCTGTCTTTTTGACATTGGCCAGTGCTAAGTGCTTCAAAGGGAATGAAAAGAATAGAGCAATTATCAAATGATCCATCCCCTGTAGTCCACTCCCAGCTTCTGGAGAACAAAGGCTAGGGACATTCAGAACATAGTGTTACATCTCTGCCCATCCTGCTAATAGCCATTGATGGACCTATCCTCCGTGAACTTAACTAGTTCTTTTTTGAACCCTGTTATAGCTTTTGCCTTCTCAACATTCCCTGGCAAAAAGTTCCATGGGTTGATTGTGTGTTGTATGAAGAAATACTTCCTTTTGTTTGTTTTAAACCTGCTGCTTATTACTTTTATTGGGTGACCCCTAGTTCTTGTGTTATATAAAGTATTTGTCATGGTACAGTTCCCCACTCTGAACCTTAGCGTCCAAAAGATGGGGTACCAGCATGAATTCCTCTAAGCTTAATTACCAGGTTAGAACCTGTAGCGCTGCCACCAACCAGGAATTCCAGTGTCTGGTACACTCTGGTCCCCCCAAAACCATGCCTTGGGAACCCTAAGGCCCAGACCCTCTGGATCTTAACACAAGGGAAAAAACCCTTTCCCCCATTGTTGCCTCTCCCAGGCTTCCCCTCCCTGGGTTACCCTGGAAGATCACTGTGATTCAAACTCCTTGAATCACAAAATAGAGAGGACAATTCACCTTCCTCCTGTAGTAACAGCCACCTGTCCCAGACCTGGACTTTAGCGTCCACAATCTGGTCCTGTCCCAAACCTGGACTTTAGCGTCCAAAATCTGGGGGCTTACCTGAAACTCCCCCAAGCTCACTACCAGCTTGGATATTCTCGCTGCCACCAGACTAGGACTTTGGGGGTCCCTAGTTGTTGCCCCGAGTCACGCCCAACTTTCCCTGGGGACCTCCCACAGACCCAAGAGCCCTGGGTCTCTGCTACCTCTCCAGCTTCCCCCCTTTCCTGGGTTAACTGGTGCAATGCTATGCTTCACCTCCTTGAGTACAACCGGAGAAGCCAATTAGCTTCCCGAGTCTAGGTATATTACCTAGTCCAACTCACAGCAAGAAATTCCCCCTCGCTTTGGTCCTATAGCCTTCCCGCCCTGGGACAATAGGGAGGTGAGACACACCGAGTTGGGCTTTTCCCTCCCCCCTCTGCTCACTAAGAAAGAAACTTTCACAAGGTTAAAAAAGAAACATTTATAGAGAAAATAAAATAATCTTGAAATTGAAAAAAAGCTCTGCAGTACAGAAACGGCTCTTCTTAATCAGAAAGTGAAGAAACAATCTGATTTAAAAGATGAAGACCAATTAAAACCAGTCCAACAATCCACATAAATGTAATACAACCACAAGTCCTCAGTACGGCCGTAATTGCTTTGGGGGGTGTCTTGTACTCAGCAGATTGATAGAGAGAAACTTGAGAAAAAGATGCAGTTAGGAGAAATGCTTGTTAACTCAGCAGCGAGAAAACAACAAAGACACACAGCCATCCCACATGCTATTGCGTAAACACACAAGCTCCTATAGGCCAATTGTTTGGGGTTCCTTTGTACTCACAGACTTGGTGGTATAATATTTGAAATAAGATGAGTTAGGAGGACAACCTTGTTTACTCACAGCCGAGAAAACAAAAAAAGACCCCGAGTAGTATCAAGTCCTCACCCCTCTATAAACAATCCAGTTCTCTGAGTTGTCCTCTGGTATAGGTGTTTGGTTACCCTTTCCAGGAAAAGAAACTAAACCCTGTACCTTACCTATTATTTATGCACCTTCCCCGCTTCTCTTCCCCCTCCCAGACCTGCTGAGAGAGACAGTAATCCTGACACAGAGAGAAATAGCCTCTCTCTCCCCTTCTCCTTTCTCCCCTCCAATTCCCTGGTGAATGCCAGACCCCATTCCCTGGGTCTCACACCACAGAAAAAAAATCAGGTTCTTAAACAAGAAACTTTAAGTTAAAGAGAGAAAACAGTAAAAAATTATTTTGTAAATATTTAAAGATGGAATAGGTACGAAGTCCCTTCAGCCGTAATTGACACTGGGAATACCCTCCCTAGCCTAAGATGACAAGTACCAAATTAAAATCCTTTCGAGCAAAAAATACAAATTTGAACTCCTTCAGCCAAATGGCATTCTTGCAATAAAGAAAAACAAACATGAGAGCTAACTGCTTATCTATTAGTACTCACGGTATTTTGAACTTATAGAGAGCTCGTATCGAGGAGGTGGAGAGAGACCTGGTTGCACATCTGATCTCACTCTAGCCCCCAGAGTGAACAACAACCAAAAACTAACAGCACACACAGAAACTTCCCTCCCTCAAGATTTGAAAGTATCCTTTCTCCTGATTGGTCCTCCAGTCAGGTGACAGCCAGGCCTACTGAACTTGTTAACCCATTATAGTCAAAGAGATATAAAGTACTTCTGTGCTATTAACTTTTCTTATCTGTTTATGACAGTATTAAATAACATTTCCTTATTCACTTTTTCCACATCAGTCAAGATTTTATAGACCTCTGTCATATCCCCTGACTTGTCTCTTTTCCAAGCTGCAAAGTCCCAGTCTTATTAATCTCTCCTCATGTGGAAGTTGTTTCATATCCTTAATCATTTTAGTTGCCTTTATCTGTGCCTTTTCCAACTGTAGTATATCTATTTTTGAAATGGGGCGACCAGAACTGCACGCAGTAGTCAAGATGTTGGCATACCATGAATTTATATAGTAAAAGTGAAGGAGCTTGGTTTGCCAGACTGATCAGCAAACTGATGCTGACAGCCTTTGTGAAAAGGCTGCAAAATACCAAGCCTCTGGACTTCATAAACATGCAGAAAACCTTATAAACCAATCACTGTGAGAACCAATTTAGAAGTACTTCATAAGGCTGTTAATAGAGACAACACAGTTTATGCAAACAAACATGGCTGTCTCATCATACTTTCTATTTAACCAAGAGAGACTACAAACTGGAGACCAATGTTGAGTGCATTGTCACTTGTTAATTCTGAAATTGGACATTGATTCTGACCAACGCCAGCAGATACTCACTATCTTTCTGTAAGAAACTCAACTGACTGGTTAGAAGCATGTGGTGCAACAGTGAAAGACTCAGCAGCTGAAAAAGTGAAGAACTCTCTTACTGCATTCAGAAAATGTGCATACATGGCCGATGAATCCATTGATGCAAATGGGCGTCAAGTATTAAGTCATTGCATAGGTTATCTTGATGTCAGTGGTAGGCCAATAGATGCATTTCTAGATGTTCTGGTTATAGAAGATGTATCGGCTGTATCTGTGACAACCCACATCGTAGAAGAGTTAAATGCTTTTAAATTGAACCGCAAACAGATTGCTGCTTGTGCATTTGATGGAGTTGCAAACTTCTCTGGAAGACATAGTCGAATACAAGCTTTGCTCAGAGAAAAGTGTAATCCTAATCTCTCCTATACACATGGCAGAGCCCATCTTCTCCAACTAGCACTAGTCAAGCTGCAGAATCTTCAAAAGACATTTGAAAAAGCCTTAAATTTAATATGTTCGTTATACTTCTTATTTTTCAGCAAGAGTCCAAAAGGACTGAACATCTTGGAAAAAATAGATACACTAGGATTGAAGTTCAAATGAGTCCAACCTGAGAAAACCTGCTGGCTTTCTCACGAGCAATCCTTGGCTGTTGTCTTAAAAGTACAGCAACTGTTGTTATTGACTTTGGAAAGTATCTACCAAGATGGGACGGATCTAAGTAGTGAAGCTGGTGAATTACCTTTGCTACTAAGTTCAGAGAAGAGTATTGCCGTTCTCTCTCGTAAGTCTATTGTTGAAACCACTTGAGTTATTAAACAATGCCATCTAGGCATCTAGTACAACAGTAGTAGATCTTTGTCCAGCAATAGAAGCTACACTTAGATCAATTGGCGAGAGAGCCATTGAAATCATACTGCAAGAAGCAAGACTTCAATTCAGAAGTTGACTAATTAAGGCATTTATATTGACTACTTCAGTAAAGAGGACAAAAAGTGTTTAATTCAGCTGAAGAAGTACAGAGACTTGATTCTTACAAATCTACAACAGCAACTTCTAGATTCTACTAAACTTCTATTCAACTTTTACAGATGCCTGTCTTATAAAACACCAACAGTTGAGTGGAGTAAGGCACTACCACCAATGGAGCTGCTACGTGATCAGGATAGAACAGAGAATTTGAACGCAGAGTGGAATATCATATGATGAATGAACAAAGAGTTGATTTCAACTTCTTTTTCATCACTAGTGGTTCGATCCAATATTTGTGCTATGTTTCCTGTGATGAAAGAAGTAGGAATTCATCTCTAGCTACTCCCAGTCACAACAGCTATAGTTGAACATTCTTTTTCCTCATTGAATTTCCTCATTGTGTTCTGAAAAGAGACGCCTTCTGTCTAATCATGAGCATATCACGAAGGACCGGAAGTACCAGACACGTGAGAAGCCACGAAAGATGAATGCACTGCATTTGAGAAGTTCATTAACAGAGTTGTGCAAAATTACAACAGGAAACCAAGAAGGATATAGATGTAGTACATGCTTCATAGTAGGATTGAGTAGCTAACTTTAATTTGTGTGATGATTTTTGTAACATGAGTTAAATCTAATAAAATGGTCATGAAACATTTTTATTATTGTACCATACAGCCCACCTTCACCCTCATGGTCTCACCCCATGTCAACTATTTCCGCCCCCCCCAACCTGTATATTCGAACACTACAACCCCGCTAATTTCAATTCCTGGGGAAAACACTGTTGCTGAAAGAAACTATTGCCATAAGATTTTCCGTGTCTCAAGGGGTGTAGTAATCTAAGCAGCAGGCACTGTTTGTTTTCACGGCTCATACTGATGAGGTGATTCTCATTGGATCACTTTTTTTCTTAAATCTGAACTTTTGGAGAGGCTAGGTTATTTTTCCATGGGAGCTAATATGCCTCTATATTTGAGATATTCAGATTAAAAATATTTTTAAAATGCTTATTACCTAATCCCTTTATATTAAAACTAAAATCTTTTAAAATGAGTATACTTTTCACTGTTGATGCTGTTTGATTTACTGGTTGTAATTCTCTTAGCTTAGATAATGGAAAGAGCATAGCTGATTTCACTTTGAGATTCTCATGCACTAGCCCAGTGGTCCTCAACCTTTTCAACTATAAATCAGCCCATACACTCTTTTTAGTCTAATGATTTCTACCTTCTATCTTGTAATGCTCAAGGAGTCTTCTTTAGAATAGGTTTAACTGCATTGCACTCATTAATGTGCTGACGAATTCACATGGCTAACTCCTGCTGAAAATATTCTAGTTTCTGGATTTCTCAATAATGAGTTTAGTAGGATGTAGAAAAAAAAATTGGGGGGAGAAGGCCTTTAGCTTACGATTTGGCTGCAAATTTGTTTTCTCCATAAAGTCAGATCTGTGTGGAGAGTTCTGCCAGTTGAGGTGAATGTTCTAAGTACCGTTTGTTCTAAGTAGCTGAAAAAGCTAACCCTGTATCTCTGTATATAGTTAAACAGAGAAGAGTTTACTTACTGCTTGCTCTATGGCAGGGATCAGCAACCTTTCAGAAGTGGTATGCCGACTCTTCGTTTATTCACTCTAATTTAAGGTTTCATGTGCCAGTAATACATTTTAACATTTTTAGAAGGTCTCTTTCTATAAGTCTATAATATATAACTAAACTATTGCTGCATGTAAAATAAATAAAGTTTTTTAAAATGTTTAAGAAGTTTCATTTAAAATTAAATTAAAATGCACAGCCCCCCGTACTGGTGGCCAGGACCCAGGCAGTGTGAGTGCCACTGAAAATCAGTTCGGGTGCCTTCTTCGGCACGTGTGCCATAGGTTGCCTACCCCTGCTCTATACTATTTTCTGAATATAATTTGATTAAGCCATTATGCTGTTCCAACTGTATTCTAAGGATATGTCTGCACTGCAGTTAGACACCTGCAGTTGGCCTGTGTCAGCTGACTTGGGGTTGCAGGACTCGGACTAATGGGGTGTTTAATTGCAGTATAGATGTTCAGGCTTGGGCTGCAGCCCAAGCTCTGTGACTCTCCCATCTCTCAGGGTCATAGCACCTGGGACCAAACATCTGAACTGCAATTAAACAGCCCCTGTAGCCTGAGTCAGCTGGCACGGGCCAGCCACCAGTTTTTGATTGCAGTGCAGACATACACTACCTCCATTCTGCAGATATACACACCATTTGATCAATTTTACCAGTGGAAAAACCTAATATAATTGGGAGAAGATAAGACTCCTATTTATAGACCCATAAATTAAGGCCAGAAGGGGAACATTAGATCGTCTGCTGAGATTTCCTCTATTGCATGGGCCATCTGTCTGAAATAGGCCATATGGAATTTGGTAGTACTGTACATAATTGCAGCCCACTTCATGATCTCTCCCAAAAATATTGGGAAATTGAGCAAGCCAGGAATGTTTCACTGGAAATGGAGTAGCTTCTGGGCCAATAGTTCCTCTGGGATAGTGAAATCAGATTTGTTTTATATAATTTTTAACTTTTTTTCTTTCGGCAGAACACTTTTTGAAAATGGCAGAAGCCCATCAAGCAGTAGCATTTCAATTTACAGTAACTCCAGATGGCATTGACCTGCGAATGAGCCATGAGGCTCTCAGACAGATCTATCTTTCTGGTCTCCATTCCTGGAAAAAGAAGTTCATCAGATTCAAGGTACTGAGTTCATGTAGGTTTGAATGCATAATCCAAACCTATTTGGTATTTTTAAAACTTGCTTAGATTTTGCATGAGTAGAACTAAATATTGATGTAGCTATAGAAAATAATCGTCATTCATCCTGATTTAATCAGTCTTTTTATTCTAACAGGCCGATTTTGTTCTCAGTTATAAGTGCAAACGTTGAGTTATGCTGAAGAACTTAGCACTGAGCTATGTTACTGTTTCCACAAAATATCACTTTGTGAAGGCTAACATTGAGGCATTATTATTGGCCTTTTATATATGAGGCCCAGGTACTGTTCTAAATTTTACTCCTGAGGGACTTCTGTATTAAAAATTCTGTATATTTTTTGTCTCTATAACACTATGTAATTACACAAGTTTCAATTATTTTGCTAATTTATTGCAAATACCTGTCAGCAAGTATGTCTGTAACAATACAGACAACAAAAGAGATTCCCCCAGGAGTACAGAGTTAATGAAACCCCTATGACAACCCAGTTCCTGTTTCTCTATTATGCTTTTGTTGAACTCCTCACTATGGGTGTGTCAGCGTGCCAACTGGGCACATTTTTGGGGGCCTCTAGTCTCAGACACCCATATCCTCTACCTGCATGGAGTTCCCCAGTCCAGACACCTGTTCCCCCAGGGAAGAGCTGCATGATGTACCCCAGACATCTGCCCCCTGTACCACCCAGGGATCCAGAGAGAGACAGCCTGATGTTGAGTCCTGGGCATGTACAGAGTTTCCTGCATGCTGCCTCCTTCCTTCAGGATGTGCTGGGAACCCTCTAGCATCCCCTTTCCCTCCTTCCCCTGGCAGTGTCCTGTATTTTATGAGCTGGAGAACTGGACTCTGCTGGGTCCATCTGCCCCTAATGGCAGGCAGCAGCTCTGCAGCACCATTCTGCAGGGGGAAATGAAATTCTGCACAGAACATTAATTCTGTGCTAATTTTGCTTTATACAGTAGTGCAGAATTCCTCCACAAGTGAAATTAAATAAATCTAATGGTAGGGTTCCTCCTTCACTCTTCAGTTAACAATAGTCCAAATCCCAAAATACCCAGAAGTAGCATAACATGGGTTGTCACATTTGGTGGTCATATTATTAATGAGAAGACCAGGAGTGAACCAACACAGTGTTTAAATTAGAGTAGGTAGTCATTTCAGACTGGAAGACTGGGACTTAGAAGAGCCAAAATTTTGTTCAACCAAGAGTCAAACTTTTCTCAAACGTGTATGCTTCTTATTACTTACAGAGAAGCCTCTCTGAATTATTCCCATTTCTTAATTTTCACATATCTAAGAATTTACAATAAAACCCTGGTTGTGCGTACTTTCTGTCAAAATTAAGTTTCCAAACTGTCAAAACAAATATTCATGAAATAATGACTTTTTGAAGAGTCTGATGTTACACAAATGTGTTCTAGTAAATTAAACTAAGAAATAGATAGTGGATCTTCGATGTGTGGAACACTTAGTCAAATCTGGGTTTTACATTAAATTCTAAGTATTGGGGTCTAGATTGTTGTGAATTCATTGAGCTTTTTTCCAAATGTATGTTTTTACATTGTTTGTTTATGCATTATTACTATTAGCATTGACAGACTGTAGTCTTATATAACTGTATGTGAAATACTGAAATTACTTTCTAAAATAGTTTTATTATAAATATAGAAGTGTACTTGGGATTCTTATATAACTGTGTGTAGAGAACTGTTTTAATTATATAGAAAACTTAGCTGTGTTTTTTAGAATCCAAATTGATAAAATGTTGCTGCCACACTGAGCATCTATTTTAGAGAGGCCAGTTTCAGATGAAGTGGATTTCCATTAAAGAATTACTTGTGCTAAAGAGAGCCATTCATTTCAGTCTCTCTTTAGCAATCTTCCCCACTGCAAAGTGCAGCCACTCCTGGTGCTGCTTCACGCTTGCACAGGGCTTGCAGTTTGGGTGGGCAAATACATATATTTGATATATAACTGAGAATCTCTATGCTCATTTCATGCATTATCTGGGTATAACAGCTTCTGAATCACAATTGCTTCTTCCTCCCTATCTAGTCATCTCATCTGTGTCCATCTCCTTGTTCTGAGTTAGATGTGTATTTGGAAGAAAAATATTGGATACTAATGTTAGTGTCCTTTCAAAAGCTGTTTGTATAATTAAGTTTTGGTTTGTTTTTTTTTGTATTATGAAATACTTAGCCTTTCCATATGAAAGTCATTTAAGGGATTCTGTTTTTCCAGAATGGAATTATCACAGGCGTGTATCCTGCTAGCCCATCCAGCTGGCTTATTGTAGTAGTGGGGGTGATGTCAACAATGTATGCCAGAATTGATCCTTCTTTAGGAATAATAGCTAAAATCAACCGGACCCTTGATACAACGTAAGTAGACTAGTACCTATTTCCTTTGAATGAATCAGTTTTTTTTTTATGCATACCAGCATTTCTCTTGTCAAACAGATGTATAATTTAATAAAATTTCACATACCAAGTTTTAAGTTAAAGAACTAAATCATAATACAGTATATAATGTGAAAGTCACCATGTTGGTATTACCACCTCATTTCATTAGCATGAGTATTATTTGACGAGTAAAACTGATAGCTTTTCATTGGACAAGGATAAACAGCACCAGTGTTGTGGACAGGACTGAAGCACATTAACAGAGCCTGTAAAGAGGAATGTTGTACAACCCTGCCCTACAACTTGCTTGGCTTAGGCAACGTATCTCTGAGTGCTAAACTAATTCACAATTTTAAGAAAATAAGTGAGATATCTCAATGGGATGTTTCACCTGCAGACTGACTTGTATATCAGGACACTATATCCATGTCTCTGTTTAGATATGAAGTACAGTTGACTACAGAATGTTGCCATGATTCTATTTATACTGTAGAAATTGATTTAAACCTTCTTTGACTCGTTCAGCTATGTAAGTATTAGGCTACTGGTAGCCAGAGCTATTTGGAAGCATCAGTAAATACTGTAAGCTCCGTTCTCCAAAGTCATGCAGAAACTTAGAAAGCTATTGCATGCATCTCACTAGCTGGATTGGAGATATAACTTCAGTTAGTATTTTCAGGAGTCCACCACATGTTTCAAATGTGGTTGGGAATATGTGTATGATAAACTGCACTTTGGACACTATATATTTAAATAAAAGAATTCTTATCATGCCAAGCTTGGATGGGCGTATTGTTCTATGAATTCCACATATATTCGACATGCACAAGGTATAAACACTAAAGTATTTTGATATAGTATTTTTCACCCCCAATGTTTCTTGTCAGAGGAGGAATAGTACAGACACAGCCAATCAAAGCACTGGTAGACATGAGACAAACTTTCTACAGTGTCTTCTGCTAAGTTAGTCTTGTGCAGGATGGAACCCACGCAATCCTGACTTGCAACATACTGCTCTTCTGACTCTGGGCCTTTCTTAGTAGTGGCAGAGTATGTGGTAGTTTTCTGATATGCACAAATGAGGCAAGGATGAAACCACAAACTCTTTTGTACTTGTGACGGAAGGAAGGAATTTGTTCTCTT
This sequence comes from Chelonoidis abingdonii, assembly GCF_003597395.2. Classification (NCBI taxonomy): domain Eukaryota; kingdom Metazoa; phylum Chordata; order Testudines; family Testudinidae; genus Chelonoidis; species Chelonoidis abingdonii. The sequence goes on from NC_133772.1 coordinate 35,773,377, forward strand.
ATAGAGTTGTAAGGCTAATAGGTCAAATCATTTAGTGCTACCTTTCTCTCAGTTACTACCATTTTAACACACTTTTCTGCACATCTTGTATATACAGTCACTGAAGAAGCTGGGTGAATTATGTTAAATCATGTTGGACCTTTCTAGTGACTTAATGAGTATAAATCCAGGGTGAATGAGAACAGAATTTATCCTCTTTTCTATTCCTACAGCACGATGAGAGGAAGTGTATGGGAAAAGATGCTAATACTTAACTATTATTTAAAGCTCCCTTTTTAATAGTCATTTTTAAGGATTTGGAGAATTGATGCTCCAGAGAAAATTCTGATCCATACTTTTTAGCTCTCTCAATTGAAAAAAGTGGACTTAGCATGTAGAAAGAGACTAGCTTAGCAATGACCTCAAAAGGTGAAGTTGGTTTATCCACAGTCTAGATACTGCATTGACAGCTGAAGTACAAGTTGCATCACAGCACCCTCCAGTGTCTCTCACCTCTGAGCAGGAATGATCACCGATAGGGAGTGGGAAATTTCCCTTTGCCATTCAGCCACTCTCCTCTTTGAATTTGCCTAGATTAGTAAAAGATCTAACCATAGTAGTTTCCTTTGTGTAAATGCAGGTTAACATCTTTTACCTCAATTTCTGTTGTTCAAGGTCAACCGTACGATAAAGCCTAGAGATGTACAACAGTGAGGAATTAGGCATATTGGAGCTCCTGCACACAAACCTTATTTCCTCTCCATCCTAATCATCCCCTGCCTCCAGAATAGCCCTTACATGTGTGCACACAACTGCTTTTATGTACGGTGGTTGGCAAAGGAGGTGGTAAACTATCCCAATAGAGTTTGCCTATGCCAGAGGAATTCACCACCACACAATAGAGAATGACTTTAATGGACCAAAGAACCCCCTAATTCTCCCAGAAATCTGTTGGTGAAAGGTTAGCTGTAGGACCTCTATATAGAGCTTAATGTGGCTAGTCACTGGGAACAAGCAGGGCTCATGTTAGCACTTTTGTAGTTCTTATACACTGTTTTACCTCTTCTGATGTTAATTGGTGTAAACTGACTTTTATTTTAAATAGTGGTTATATGTCCAGCCAAACGCAGAACATTGTGAGTGGGGTACTTTTTGGCACAGGGCTGTGGGTAGCCCTTATTATGACAATGCGATACTCACTGAAGATGTTGCTTTCCTATCATGGATGGATATTCGCTGAATATGGCAAACTTTCCACAGGAACCAAGATTTGGATGGTAAGGAAATTTTGTCTGTTTCTGTTTTAATTGTGGCACTGATAAGATACCTTAAATACCATTTGATCTTTTTTTGTGTCATTAAGCTCTTAGAAGCCAGTTCCTTTAGTTATTTTTCAGTTTTCTTTGTCTCATTCATTCATTCTTAATGTTTGGTATGCATTGGGGAATGTCCTTGTACAATGCTATTTGCTCTCCCAGTGTCTTTGGTTGCTGTCATCCAGTTGCCACCTGAGTTGTTGTTGAAACTGTTCTGGTAGTTCTTGGAGAAGGGAGAGTACTTATATAATTTGCTAATTCACCCAAAGTGGGGGATCAAGTATACGTCCTACAGCCACCTCTTCTTTAGTATGGAAGTACAACTCCGAGATTAGAGGTCCGAGCATATAGTGCTGCATCTTCTACAGAATGACTTGACCTAACTGCTTAGTGCAGGATGGAGCACTAAATTTTGGGAATTGTAATCCTTGCAATGTGACATCCCTGCTCTAGATGAGAAGCACTGTAATCTACTGGATTTAAAGTAAAATAGTTGCAGCCCTCTGGTTCCTGGCAACATGGCTTTCAGTTAGATGCTCTTTACCCCAAACAACTGCAACATTTGAAAGACTATGGTTGTGCCTGATGAACAGAGAGAAAACAGCAACACAGAAGATAAAACCTGTTAAGCAGTCTAAACCAATAAAGCTCCCCTTTACTGCTCCCCTATGATCCACCTTTTTATTGATGTTTAGTTTCATTTCATTTATTCAAAATTTTTTCTCTCAAATTGATTTCCATATACACCTCTACCTTGATATAATGCAACCCGATATAACACACATTCGGATATAACGTGGTAAAGCAGTGCTGGGGGGGCTGCGCACTCTGGGGGATCAAAGCAAGTTCAATATCATGCGGTTTCACCTATAACGCGGTAAGATTTTTTTTTTTTTTTTTGGCTCCCGGGAACAGTGTTATATGGAGGTACAGGTGTAGTTGAAAATATGGGACTTTAGCCATTTTATGGTAAAGATGCAGTTTTCTATACCTATTTTGGTCTACAGTAAATATGTATTTGTTTTGAGCTTTGTTTTCTTTCATTGCAAAATAATCTTTTCAAAGTATTTAGCACTTTTATATTCAAAGCATGTTGAAAACATAAAAGCACAAAATGCCTTTGTGAGGTTAGGTGGTTTCTGTTACTCATTTTACAGATATGAGGGGAACTGAGGCAGACACCTAATGATTCACCCAAAATAGCAAAAGAAGCCATATGCCTCAAACGATGTGTTTAGAGTGATCTGTTTGCATGTGGGTGAATGCATTTTGGGGAGGGGATTTACTGTTAATCAAACTCAATTATGTCAGCAAAAATACTTACCTTGTTTTGCCCTTGGTTGTATTAAAAATTGAGTAGGAGCCTGATTAAAATAAACATGATGATACCCTTTATTTATCGCATCCTTCAGGTTTATTGCAGTGTGTGGTTAACATGTAGTGGCTGTGTTATGAAGGATGTTCAGTAGGCATGTAGAATGATATGTTAAAATAATTCTAAGGTAAATACGTATGTTATAAATGAAATTTTTGATAGTTCCCCCAGATATGGTACTGAGAGCCTCCTAATATGAATTTATACAGTACAGGTACTGAATGGTAAGGCACAGTCCACTCTGTCAAAATTGCATACACTAAGACTTGGTTATTAACACTGACATCCTCATACTCATTTTCATTGCATTCTTAGAAACTGTACTATGGACTTGTTGGGCCAGTGGCTTTTGTTAGGAATGTATTTTTTGGAGGGTGTGGGGGAAACACTGTGTAAGTTAGATTTTTATATCAGGCTAAAACTGTGTAGGAAAATCGTTCTCAAACATAGTTACAATATTTAATTTTTTAAAATGTGGTTGTAGCTAGCTAGTGTTCTTATTCTAGCATGGGCCTTAACCTAGTGATGGAATAGGTTGAGACACCATATAGATATAAGTTCGAGTTTGTCTTGCCAATCCTCTAATTTTCAAAGATGTACAGTAACTCCTCACTTAAAGTCGTCTCAGTTAACGTTGTTTTGTTACGTTGCTGATCAATTAGGGAAAATGCTCATTGTGCAGTGCTCTCTTCTAACATTGTTTGGCAGCCACCTGCTTTGTCCACTGCGCGCAGGAAGAGCAACCCATTGCAGCTAGCTGATGGGGGCTTGTAACCAGGGTGGACTGGCAGCTCCCCACTCCCTTAAGTTCCCTGTGCTGCAGCCGCCCAGCAGGCTATCAAGGCAGTTCAGCTGTCCCACCCCCCACTGCCATGTGCTGCTCTTGCCCTCTACCTTGGAGCTGCTCCCAGAGACTACTGCTTGCTGTGGAGGGGGGGCTAATGTCAAGGTATCCCCCTCCCCTCTGCTCCTGCACTCCTTACCACTTCTCCACATAGAGCAGGCAGGGGACATGGATGGAGAGAGAGAGATCTTGGGGCAGCAGCTGCTGTCTCAACTTCCTGATCCACTTAAAAAGACAATGCACTTAAGAGTGGGTCAGCTTACTTAAAGAAGCAGTGTGCATCTCTCTCTCTCCCTCCCCCCCCCCCCAAGACATGTCTGTCTCTGCTGTGCTGTCTCCCCTCTCTCGTATTTGTGCTGCGTTGTGAGAGGCTACATTAACAATAATGTGTTAACTCTTGAGGGCTCAGCTGAGTGCTAGTTCATCATTTAGCAGCAAGGCATTCCCTGGGAAATATCCCTCCCTCTTCCACTCTCTAACTTCACCAACTCAACCAAGCTTCACAGTCGTCATAGCTGTGAACAGTATTAAATTGTTTCAAATGTATACTGTCTGTATATCTATATATAATACATAGTTTTTTTTGTCTGATGAAAAAAATTTCTCTGGAACCTAACCCTTCCCTGTTTACATTCATTCTTATGGGGAAATTGGATTCGCTTAACATCGTTTTGCTCAAAGTTCGTTTTTCTGGAACATAAGTACAGTGTTAAGCAAGAAGTTACTGTAAACATATTCAGAAAAACACTTTATAGAGAACTTTTATGGTCTACATCATAGACATTTCTCCTGTCAAAGGCCTTTGGGATGGGAACAGAGGCATTTACCAGGCCTTTACCATACAACAGAGGCAATGCGGCCTAGTGGCAGAACACTAGATTGGAAAACTGAGGCACAAAGAGGTAAAGTGACTTGCTCAAGGTCACTCATCCGGCTGGTGGCTGAGCTGGGGACCCAGGTCTCCTAAGTTCCAAAGTGCACTATGAGGATAATGATGTTTACCTCCTTTGTAAAGTGTTTTAAGATCTACTGATGAAAAGCTAGGGTATTATTAATTTTCATCTTGCACATACTTTCAGTTGTTTTGAATATAATAGATTGTTTTTGTTTTTTTTATTTCAGAGGCTGGTAAAGCTTTTCTCAGGTTGTAAACCAATGTTGTACAGCTTTCAGACGTCTCTGCCACGACTGCCGGTCCCAGCTATTGAAAACACTGTAAACAGGGTGTGTTGTTGGAAGAGCTGAATTTACCTTTTCACAATTTGATTCTAAATGTAGTAATGGTTTTCAATGTCTTTTATATGATAAATTTACTGAAGTGGTTAATGCTGTTAACTTTCCAATCCCTCCAATTTTAGTAACAGATTAACAGTTATGTATCAATTAAAATAAAGGCTATGACAGACCAAGGGTAATTCAGAGTTAAAGATTGACACTTTTTCCTTTAATCTTTATCTTTGGGCCTAGGCTTTCAGTGGATAAATGCATGATATTACATGCCTTGTCAGTAGATACAGCAGCACACAATGGAGTGTGATTTACTGGGATAGAGCCCTTGATATCCCTTGCTTTCATTATCTGTACTGTGTATTCTTGATGTTATTTAAGTATAGTGCTCCTGTTATAATAGGCTTTATATTAGGAATTTCTTTAGGCAAGACTCCAACTAGTTTTAGGCTTATTTTGATTCTTGCAGGTAAAAAGTCTCTGCTGGACTTAGGCAAACTAACTATATATGAAAATTAATAGGCAACAAAAATAGTGATAGCAGTTAAGTCAGCCACCTCTAACTAAAAAACATACCTAAAATGGCTCAAAATTAAGGGAATACTTAATTCATAATATAAAATATATCACCTACTGAAAGGAAAATCACTTTTCCAAAAATTCTGTGCTAATAGATGTGCTTTCCTTTATGATTTGGTAGCAAGTAGTGAGTAGATGGGGTAGGAGTGAGAAGAGAGAGTACCATATTTGAAGGAAGAAATATATACACTAATAGAAAATGAGCTCATGTCTTTCAAGATGTATGTGCTCAATTATTTTTTTACCAACACCTGTTACAGCTGAAACCCTGTAAACCAACTTTAGAATACTTCTCTTTGTTTATTAATCTCCTTGTGAATAAATGACAATAAGCTCTAGTGAAAGTTATGACACTGACATGAATTCTTTTCTGTATTTGTTCTAGTATCTGGATTCAGTTCAGCCACTTATGAATGATGAACAGTTCAAAAGAATGGAGGGTCTTGCCAAAGATTTTGCATTTAATCTTGGACCAAAACTACAGTGGTATTTGAAACTGAAATCCTGGTGGGCCACAAACTATGTAAGCAGATGACCCAAAGGCTCTTATGAAAGCACACAGTTTAACTCTCTCTCCTACTGCATTTTTTTCCTGGTTATAATACATGCTTTTTCAATTTTCAAACTTCTGTAATTTTAAAGGAAGTCCAAAACCAAAATTACTAAAAATGCCTTGCGCTTACATCTTTACTGTCTTTCATATCCATTAATTCTTACAGTACCTCTGTATACTAGGTGAGTACATGTGTAGTCAAACACCACAGTTAAGAACTGACCAGTCCACCACACACCTCATTTGGAACTGGAAGTATGCAATCAGGCAGCAGGAGAGACCAAAAAAACCCAAATACAAATACAGTACAGTACCATGTTAAATGTAAACTACTAAAAATATAAAGGGAAAGCAGCATTTTTCTTCTACATAGTAAAGTTTCAAAGCAGTATTAAGTCAGTGTTCAGTTGTAAACTTTGAAAGAACGATAACATTTTGTTCAGAGTTACAAACATTTCAGTTACGATCAACCTCCGGTCCCGACGTGTTCGAAACTCTGAGGTTCTACTGTATTGATATCCCATTTTCTAGGTGGAGAAATTGAGACAACGATTAAATAACTTGCTCAATGTGGCACAGTAAGTGGCAGAGCCAAGAGCAGAACTTGAGAATTCCTGTCTCATTACTCTAGACCAGGCTTCCTGTCTGTCATTGAACAGGACTCAAAACCTACTTACTGCTATATTTGCTTATTAAATTAACTTGCAACTTCTCCACCTGACTGGCCTGAGATCCAGGGAGTGGAAAAGGCAGTGTGGTTTAGAGCCACCATTTCCTCCTGCTCTCCTCAGCTGCACTGAGTATGAACTTAATGCAGATGTGAATCTGTCCAATTATGTGTACGTGTTAGAGAGGGAAACAAAGCTGTAGCCACCAGGATGGCTGGGGCGGGAAGAGTGCAGTTGGGGTGGGAGGGAAAAGGGGGCACAAAAACACACCTTACTGGCCTGTTATCTAAATCTTAGCTATATATAGTAGCTTGAACAAGCTTATACAGTCCCTAAAGCAACCCTGCCATAGGATGAATAATATTTCAGAAGCTTTATTATGATGTGTACTGTAAGGACACTTTAAAAATACTGTCTGAAGAGGAGATGGGAGATTGCTTCAAAAGTTGCTTACCTGAGAGTTAAAGCTCAATTTCTGAGCTAAGCTTCGTGGGTTCTTGTGGCTCTCTTTCCCCAAACAGTGACACTTCAGCATTCAGAATTAATTAAAAAAAAAAAAAAAAAAGGCATTTCCTTCTGCACGGTGTATAATGTTAGCAGTGTTTTGGAGCCACTACAGTAGAGGACCTGAATCAATTGAAGAGCAGAGGTACAGGCTAATGAGTTTATGCTAAATTTTGTTATCTCCATTCTGTAGGTTAGCGACTGGTGGGAAGAATATATCTACCTTAGAGGACGTGGGCCAATTATGGTTAATAGTAATTACTACGCAATGGTAAGTAAACCTTCTGAACCTTTTTATAGAAACACTCCTCCTTAGGATTCCTGTTATCTTTTTTTAATACTTCCTTTCTTAATTCCACTGCTACTAACTGATATGATCTGTGCTTTCTTCCTGCTGGCATGGTCTGCACATATCTTCCAAAAGCACTGATGTCTTTTAATATGGAAATTTTCATAATAAATTCAGTTCCTCTGTCTTTAGCCCTGCTTTATTAGGTAGGACTCTGCTTCAGATTTAGAAGTTCAAAGAGTATTATTACTTCCTATAGAGCTTACTAAATATTTACAGTGACAGGCATTGCCTCTTGACTCATAAATGCCTATGACTGATTCCAGTGAGCATTCGCTGTTGACTACCCACTAGGATTTCTGTAAGGAGAATCCAAGTCTCTGTGTCTGGACTTCTGCGGTGTGTTAAGTTTCTACACTTCCTATAGCAAGGGAAGCTGTTCTTCTGTCAATGTAAATCTGCCTCTCCAAGAGGAAATAGCTAGGTCAGCTGAAGCATTCTTCCATAGACCTAGTACTGTCTACAGGGGTGGGCAAACTTTTTGGCTTGAGGGCCGCATCTGGGTGGGGAAATTGCATGCAGGGCCATGAATGTAGTGCTGGGGCAGGGGGTTGAGGTGCAGGAGGGAGTATGGGGTATGGGAGGCGGTGTGGTGTGCAGGAAGTGGCTCAGGACAGGGAGTTGGGGTGCAGGGAGGGGGTGCAGAGTGTGGCAGGGTGCTCAAGGTAGGGGGTTAGAGGGCTTAGGGCAGGAGGTTGGGGTGCAGGCGGACTCCGGCCTGGTGCCACTTACCTTGAGCGGCTCCGTGGTGGTAGCAGCATGCAGTGGAGCTCAGGCAGGCTCGCTGCATGCCCTGGCCCCACGCTGCGCTGCACCGCACCACTCTGCTTCCAGAAGCAGCTGGCTCTACATCCCTGTGGCCCCTGAGGAAGAGGGGGCAGAGCAGGCCACTGGAACATGGTGCCAGCCGCTTCCAGGAGTGGCGCAGAGCTCGTGGCGCCTTGGGGGTGGTAATCCCACCGGCTGGATCCAAAGTCCTCACGGGCTGAATCCGGCCCACGGGCCGTAGTTTTCCCACCCCTGGTCTACACTGAGGCTTAATTCAGCTTAACTGTGTCTCTTAGTGGTGTGAGATTTTAGGTGTAGATCAAGCCACAGACAGTGATGACAGCAGTTTTTCATAATACAACTTCACAATGTCAATCGGAATTTATAAGTTGTACAGACATAGTCCCAATTCATCACAGCTCCATATACTACTTAATCCACAAGCATGTTATTATACTAGATGCTGCTTTAAATTGTTGAATATGTACATGTTGGAAATAAAAATATATGAACTTCTGTTATCAGAAAACAAGCACTAACTGCATCCAGGCTTCACTGTCTCCATGATTTGATTTGAATTAAGGTTTTTAGTATTGTTTTTCTGTTGCAAGTGTGATGCCTGGTCTACACCTAAAATGCAGGTCAGACTAGCTATGTTGCTCAGGAATGTGAAAAATACACATCACTGAGAGATGCAGTTAAATTTACGTAAGTCCTAGTATAGATGCTGCTAAGTCAATGGAAGAATTCTTCCATCAATCTAGCTACCACCTCTAGGTAGGTGGATTTACTACAGCAATGGAAAAACCTGTTCTGTCGCTGCCTCAAGTATCTACACTACAGTGTTGACAGTGGCGTAGCTGCAGCTCTGCTGCAATAGTGCTTGTACTGTAGACCTAGCCTAAATAAGCTATTTGATACACTAGATTTTGGTCAACAAGTCTTCAATCTGATGCTATTCAAGGAGCAGGTAGTGCTATTATTTTGTGGCTTTTTAAGAAAACTTGTTTTAAAGTAGGAAGTTGTTTGTTAGTCACACTACGGCTAGTGACTTGGCCAGTTTCCCTACATGAACGTCTTTTCTGTAATGACGCTGGAATTAATTATGGTGAAAATTATATTTTGACTAATGCATGATTAATGAACCCTGTTTGCTGAATGGAGTTTGGCAATTATAGTACACATATTAACTTACCTTTCTTCTATCTTCAGGACTTTCTGTATGTTGTTCCCACTTCCCTGCAGGCAGCTAGAGCAGGTAATGTTATCCATGCCATCCTGCTCTACAGGAAAAAACTGGACAGACAGGAAATCAAGCCAGTATGTAAATCCATTTCAATAGTTTCTAATGTCTTCAAATTTACTTTTTAACAAATCAGCCTCCTTTTTGAAAAGTAACCTAGGAGAGTAGTGCCTTATGTTAAGGTACAGTGTATGTAACTGTAGCTAACGTGTGGCCGCAAACTCATTGTGGGTGTTAGTTAAGCTCCACTCGTGGGACCTTCTGTTTAGAAAGATGTAGACCTCTACAATGGAAGCTAAAGGCAAGCTTCCTTTTGCTACAGTAGTGTTTGAATTTAACTTTGCTGTGAGCTGCACTCCACTGGAGGGCAAAATAGTCATGTTCCACTTGATTATTCTGCCTAGTAGAAGCCAACGATATACATACATGTTAATTAGTATGATATATTCAAACTGCAGAATTCTGGACTACCCTGTAGGAAGATGCAATTGTGTTTTGGGGTTTGTTTTTTTTAAGGCAAGTTTTAAGATTTGTGCAGTAGGATTTTAGTGGACAAAAGGCAGATGATAATGAAAATGTCATTTTCCAGGAGCAGCAGGAATGTCATGCCGGAATAGTTTGCATTCTTTGTTTACCTTCATGCTGCTCTCTGTATTCTTAAAATGCAGCATATGTGTGCATGCACACACACACGAAGAACAAACAGGACCAACCCCGAGTCCTTAAACTTAGGCAAATAAACCTGGCAAAATGGAGGAACCTATGTAATGGGCATATTGATGTGGAAATTGAAATGTGACAACTACCATAAATCTAAGTGGCAGAAATCCATCTAACTACATTTCCAGTCTATCCTCACAGTACTTCAGTTCTAAAATAAGTAAAATTGTGCTAAATTTTGAAAAACTTCAAACTTTTAAAATCCTGAAAACTAAAAGTAAAAATTCAGTAAGTTTATCAAAAAGTGCAGCCTTGGGGAGGGTAATAAAAAGCATCAAGAAATCAGGGTTTTTTAATACCTGGGTAAAATCAGATCATTGCACTGCCTTTTGAGTAGACATTAAGTGCTAAATAAGTTAGGAGGCTAGAGGCATTTTCAAACCAAAAAGTAGATTAAAACTTGTGTAGAGCTAGAAAATCCTTTGTGTGCATGCCATTGAAATGGATACTGCATACCAATAATGCATCACATAGGGCTGTTGGAACCTGCTGGACAAAATTTATTCCTAGACAATCTTCTTTCTTAAAGCAGGCATCTCAGGGAAGTGACTTCTGCTATTATGTTGCAACTGAAGCAGTTGAAGGATGTGTCCAGAAAATCATACTAGAGACAGATGCAAACCAAAATCCAGCATCTGAATAGTTCCAGACTTTGGGGAAATTCAGATCCTGATATGGGCCTTATGACTATAGTACATTTCGCTGTGTCCTATAAAAATTTAAAAATAAGTCTAGAAAATTCTTAACCTCTATTTAAATGGTGTTTGAAAACATTAGAAGAAAACATTTCTAAATATGAATATCTCCCCTCTCCATTTTGGTGGCATCACTGTTTGTTTTAAAAATAGTCATCGAATGAGTCTCAGGAGGATGATTAGATTTTTTTTTTTTTTTTTTTTTTTTTATGGAGTAATGTACAGGTAATGGCATGCCAATGGCTTTTCTGTTGGTTCATACAAAAGGCTTCCCCTTTCCTCTGTGCCTTCAGTTTGTAGTTAATTTCTACTCAGTTTTGTGGCCATTAATTTTAATGAATAAATGCTGCTAATGGAGGGAATCAGTTCTGCTTGATACCTAGGATCATATGACTGTTTTAAGAGACTGCAGTCTAAAAAGAATCTGTTCTCTTGCATATATACATATATAAAATATGTTCACTGATATGCCATGTAACTGTGAGGCATCAGAGGCTGTGAAGAGGCAACTCCCAATGGATGATATGAAGTTCTGCATCAGTGATTGGTATTGAGAAAACCTTGAATCTGTTAAATCCACAGCTTTGATCATCTGCTTTTAAAGGGGAAGCTCGTAGTAGCTGGGCAGTATACATACGACTAGTGGAAAAACTATGGAACCTAACATGGGTAGGTCAGAGGACAACTGAAAAGAAAGAGGGGGGGGGGACGGTCTTTGATGTGTTAAGAATCCTCATGTTATCCTACAGTCTCTCTCTAACCAGCATGTGTGTGTTTTCTCTCAATTTGCTAATTGTATATATAAAAACGCAATTGTAACGTACATTTGCGGCATAGATTCTTCTGATGGGATCCACTGTTCCACTCTGCTCAGCTCAGTGCGAGCGAATGTTTAATACCTCCCGTATCCCAGGAGAGGAAACAGGTAAGCGGGGCCAGCCAAGGACAAGGAACGTCAGGAAATCCAAACAGTCTGCAGAATATTTCTGAAGGGTGTCCTCTTAATATATCCATAAGCTGCTAGACCTGTACTTTCAAAGAGCAAAACCTGAAAAAGGAGTAAAAGATGCTGTTATGTTAAACTGAATGTGTGCCATGAACGTTTCTCAGCGATTAGGAAATTAGCTTAATAGTTTCATAGACATTTCTCCTTTTTGACTGACTTCAATTAGTACGGTAGTATTCTGACAGATTAATGGTTTTTGGCTGTTCCTTTCCTTTGTTTAGAAGCTGGCCCTAGGAAACTGTTTACTGCCTTGTTGTTTCATATTTACTTTTTCCTCTATTCTGTTCCTTAAGGTCCTTTTGGTTTTTATCTACATTTTTATCTCCATGAAAGTTCCATTCTCTGTGAGATCTCACAATCGTTTGAAATCTTTTTATTTTGTTTTTGACTTTCCTTTTTTCCTTTCAGCTTATGATTCAAAATACCATCCCAATGTGCTCTTCTCAGTATGAACGTATGTTCAACACTAGTCGTATACCAGGCATAGAGACAGGTACAGTTTTAGTCCTGTCAGTGTTTTTAGCCCCTACTTGCATCTTAACCTTCTTTGTACATAGTAAGAGATGTTACGGTTGAAAACACCTATAGTAATGACACTTTGTTTCCAAACTGTGATTTCTCCGTAACATGCTGTAAGATAATTATATTGCTTTTTATAATAATTAAGAGCTCAATTCTTCAAAGTTATGAACTACTTCCACAGCGTTGTGAAGGCTTGTCAATATAATAAAGGAAGTGTCTACTGGTTAAAATGGAGGGGGGAGTCTACACCTGTAATTTGTTCTGTGTCTGCCACTTATTGTGTGACACTAGGCAGTTCCCTTTCCTGTGCTTAGTTTACCTGTAGGAAAAAAAATTATTCACCTACCTTACAGAAATCATGAGGTTTTAAATAATTGTAAAAGGTTTGAGCACTCTTCAAACACACATCACTCTAATGGTGGAGCAATATAAATAGGACATATAGTAAATAGGTGTAGTTAATCTTTAGAAAGAGAGAAAAGGGAGTAGCTAGAAAGTAAGGCACTATTATTTAAATTGTGTATGTTGTATTCCAGGTCTGCATTCATAAGAGATTTATACATACTGGTAGTTCTGGGCACTAGCAAAGGGATACGAAACCTTTCATCACTAGTACAAATCACTGGGCTATATGAAATGGGTTGATGGTATGTGACCATATTACAAAAAACACTCTTGCAGTTGGTACCCTTGTTAATCTGGGAAACTAGAGGTATGTTCTTATCCCCAAAAGTGTCTTCAGGTGAGAGTTGAACTGCTAAGGTTATTAATCTCATCTTCCACCAGCAATTACAAATTTCTACAAAAGAGACCATCCTAACGAACATACAAGAGTACATACATTTTACACACTTTGGCATTTTTAAAAATGTTTCTTGCCATTTCTTAAAATTATATCCTGCAGCCCATCTTCTGTTACTTAATCCTGCAGTGAAGTCCCAATGTTTAGTGTTATATAAACTTCTGTAATGGTGGATTGTGGTGTCACAAACACAAGGTAATAATTCACTGCAGAATAAAACAATTACTTCTGTTCAGGAAAAAAAACAAAGAAAATGGATTCAGAAGTAGATAGCTTTTTGTTTTAAAACAAAAGTCTTAACAAAAACAGGCCAATTCTCCTTTGTAGAGAGATTTGTTAAGAGTATTTAAGCCATCAAGTATCCTCAGTCAGAGCAGTGAAGACTTATAGAATCAGACTATCAGGGTTGGAAGGGACCTCAGGAGGTCATCTAGTCCAGCCCCCTGCTCAAAGCAGGACCAATCCCTAGACAGATTTTTACCCCAGTTCCCTAAATGGCCCTCTCAAGGATTGAACTCACAACTCTGGGTTTAGCAGGTCAATGCTCACACCACTGAGCTATCCCTCCCCTATGTCAAGTAGATCCTTGGACAATCACAGCTGATGCTTTGATGAGAATCTTATTATACATGGGAATCAGATGAGAGCTTGGTTGAATCTTCTCAAAACCAATGGAAATACATTTCACATCAGTAGTTGTTGTTAGTTCTCACTTGCAGCCAGGATGTCCTTGACTAAGGCATAGAAGGAGGGAAAGGAAAAAGAAGTCTTCCAAGGGGAAGGACCTTCAAAAGGTCCAGGGACCACAGAGACTGCTCTTTTTGTCTGCTTCTTGGGTACATGTTGCCCCAAAATGAGCAAGGAAAAAAGCAAGACTATGACACTGATCCCCCCACTTTATATCCCTCTCAGTGCCTGAAGATGGTCTGGGCATAAAGAGGCTTGGAGGAATAGGCTCTGACCTGTAGGCAAGTTCAGGGTTTGTACTATAATTACTTGGAATGCTCTGATAAGAAACAAGCCTTGATTCTGAAAGTGTAAGAACGCTATGTGTAGGTGGTTCAAATACTTTCTGTGCATTGAGCTTTGCAGAAATATGATATAAAATTGACATACTGTTATTGTAACAAATTACAGTTAAAGTAAATTCTGTACATTTGAAAACCACTACAGTTGCACCCTAATTTTTCTGCTGCTCCAGGCAGCAAACTTAAAGTATTTTATATGAAAATCTTCTGCCATCTTCATAAAATAATCACTTTCCTTTAATCATTGTTTCATGTCCTGTTTGCTGTTTTCAGTTTCAGCATGTTTTTCATTTTTCTATTAAAAATAAATTTCAGTTTTCTGTGAATAATGCATATAATGTGTTGGCTTTGTTCTTATTTTGCACAATGTTTACTGAAATCAGTGTTTCTGCATCTTGAAGGGATTAATTTCTATTTTCAATAATGACTGGAATGGTATCTTAAATTATTTATATAACAGCCTTAAAATATAGGAATTTTATGTTTTAAAAATACGTATTTCACTTCCACATTGCCAGTGATGAAACCTTAATTATCTTAGTACAGTATCCATTAAACAGTTACATTATGTTTAGTTGTAAGAGAAAAAAATTAAAATCTTATGACAACAGTGAACTGTTTATATGAGACCTCAGAGATAGAAAAGACCAGTGAGATCATCTGGTCAGTCCACCCCCACCACCGTAGGAAACCCCTGCAATTTTCTTCAAACATTACAGATGTACAGAAATAACATTATTTTTCTAGTAATAGAACAAATGTTTATGGAAAGTTATTTATGTAATATGCTAATCTTTTCATACTTTAGGCACCTAAATCTATATTTAGGCACCTAAATAAGTGGTCTCAACATGAGAGGTGTGGAGCACCTGAAATTCTTATTGAAATAGTGGAAGTTGAGGGCAATTGGAACGACTGGAAAAGCAGGGTCCTGATCCTCAGTCAAGAGGTGTGGTCCCTTTGTAAAAGCACAAAGGAGCCATAAACTAGTGTACTGTGGCCAGATAAGAATCCCCAAATATAGAGTTGAATCCCTGAGTGTCAGTATGTTCCTTACATTACTACCCTTTTCATAGCCCCCATCTGAGGGATGTGGCGGTAGCATTGTTGACTCCACCTGTTCCCAGCTTCCAGAACAGATGTGATTGTGGGCCACAGGCATAAGTTAGGGCAGTTCTGAAGAGCTTGGGTGACGTAAAGCCACTTTTACACCCGCCGATCCTTCACTGACTTCCTGGGTATATCACAGAACTGGAACTCAGGTCACTTTCTTAGTTGCTTAACATTGGCACCCAAGTTAGAATGTGTTTGCATTATGTATATATGAAATTATTATAAAATTTAGGGTTTTGTTTGGCTATTTTGTATAGCAGTATGTTCTTGCTAAATTTCAGATAATATAATGGGTCGCCAATGTTATAAATCAAAAGAAAATGTGGGATTTAATATTTTGTAAACAAGTATGCTTAGACACAATGGTATTTTTATGGTAAGCATATGCCCTTTAGAGTTAAACATTCGGTATCTGCTTGTTTGTATCCTGACATCACATGACCTAAGGTTGCTTTCAAACCTTTGATTCTGATTTTAGACACTATCCAGCACATGAAGGACAGCAGACACATTGTCGTGTATCATAAGGGCCGTTATTTCAAAGTCTGGCTATATCATGATGGTAGACTGTTGAAGCCTCGAGAAATTGAACAGCAGATGCAAAGAATTCTAGATGACAGTTCAGTACCTCAGGCTGGAGAAGAGAAGTTAGCAGCTCTTACTGCAGGAGATAGGTATGAATTTTTTCAAACAATCTTTTCTGATATTTGAAGACAGTTGTTTAAAGATGCCAGGCTCGGTGCCAACTTCTGAACCTTACTGTCTGCGGTTAGTTGATTATTCCATAATCTGTGCTGTTGCATATCACTGTAATGTGAAACAACCGTTGAACGCTTTCTGGTTTGGGTTAGAAGTAACTTGGCAGTGACCTGTCACCTTCATGCACACTTTCTGCCTATTTGGAGTTTGAGAAGCTTGCTTTAATTATGAAACAAAAGTGAATCAATGAGTGTTTAGTTGAACAATATTTGATGGCTAATGAACATTTGTATAAATCTGTTTTCTGGGTATTATTGTACCTACTAAAATTATCAAATTTTAAAATCAAGACACTTTGTCAGATTCTGCTGTTACGCTGGTATAAATCCAGAATATCTCTCTCAACTTTAGCGGTGTTACTCCAACCTAATTTATGCATATCTAATTGAAAAAGTAGACTCTGATTGTCTTGACTGAATTTATCCCTGTTACAATTTCACTGAATTCAGTAGCCTTACATCAGAAATCAGTTTGTCCCCTTGTTTCTGGAAGATTTGGAAAACAAACACATGAAAGCTTAATGGTTCCTTATTTTTACACTGTTCACTTCTTTTTTCAGGTTTTTGGTTTCAAATGCACATCTTAATGGAAAAATGTACTGTATGTTAAATGTACAGTTCAGTAGCATAGTATATGAAAACCTTTCTTTTGGAGAGTACAGTCTTATTTATATTATAACACACATTTTGGGTATCTATAGTATATAAATCACACATGCACGCAATTGTACATGTTTGACTCCAAAAATCTAGCCATCTGCATACAAGAGAATTGGGTTTCAGTTCTTGGACTCGGATTTCAGATATTCAGACCTTTATAAGTTAAAATCTCAGACATAACCATTTCATTAGCATAGTTTTAGGCTGAATGTGTGGATCTATCCAGGTTCTTACATTGGTCTCCTTTGTCATAGTATTTGAGCACCTGTAGATTTGTTTTGTGACCTTTTATATCTAATTTCTAGTGTGTTTGTGACTTTCCACAGAGGTACATCAAAAAGTTGTGCTTTGTTAGGCTGTAAATTTGCAAAATTTGTAGTATGCATTTTGTGTACCAGACACATGTTTAATTCCTGAAAACCAAATTTCCTGCCTGTGTTCTACTACTTGAGTTGGCCTCTGATGGTACTGTAGTAATTCCTTTTTCATCCCAGGACTCTGATTCAAGAATATCTGTAGCAATATCCTCACCTGTTACTGCTAGTATAAATTCATTAGGCACAGGGTGAAAGCCAAAGGACATTTAAATCTGTTAAAAAGTAAGATTGCCCTATAGAATCATACTGTGCTCTTAAAGGTAGTAAAACACTGACCAATTTACATAATATGACCATAAATTGAAATTCTTGCTGCAGAGTACCCTGGGCTAAGGCTCGTCAGGCCTATTTTGTACGCGGGAAGAACAAGCAGTCCTTGGATGCTGTGGAAAAAGCAGCTTTCTTTGTGACTTTGGATGAAACTGAGCAGGGCTACAGGAAAGAGGATCCAGTGACTTCAATGGATACATATGCAAAGTCTCTGCTGCATGGCAGTTGTTATGACAGGTATAGCAATGAGCAGGTTAGTCACAATGAGCAGGTGGCTATTAGCCAGGATGGGCAAGGATGATGTCCCTATTCTTTGTTTTCCAGAAACTGGTAATGGGTGACAGGATGGATCACTTGATGATTACCTGTTCTGTTCATTCCATCAGGGGTACCTGACATTGGCCACTGTTGGAAGACAGGATACTGGGCTAGATGGACCTTTGTTTTGACCCAGTATGGCCGTTTTTATGTTCTTAGGTGGGAACAGTGCCACTTACTCACGTTACTTTACTGAAGAGGATTCTGGTTCATGTGTAACGTAGTGTGGTGTTTACCTTTTGTGTGTATCCTTTAAATTGCACTGCATACTCTTGTGGGTTTTGGTCATCTGGTAATCAACTCATTATTTATTATTTTACCATAGTGGTGGTTTTGTTCAATCTGCTACTTAAATCAGTCACTTTTTCCCCATGTTTCTTAAGCATCATATGTACCTGTGTCTTACATTTCATAATTCACAGTCAGTTATAGTGTCATAGTCACACTGAAGTTCGCGAATAACCATAATAAGCAACATTTAAGTTTGTGGTGATGTTTGGCCCCAAAGAAAACTTTAAAATTCCAGATTTTCTTTTAGTTAAAAATAAATGCACTTGTCTGTTTGAAAACTTAAAAATTTTCAATATCTGGAATATCAAACAGACGTAAAATGGTTAAGTGCCTTTATTTATTATTATAGTTTTTAAATACAAATCCTAATACACAGTTGTAAACTATAATCTAGCATTACCAAATTCACTTGATAGGCAAAATTCACAGAAGACATCAACTTGTTTAACTCTGTTAGCTTGGGTAGAGTTGCACCTGTTTTTGCTTTTAGGGCATTTGGTCCAGTGAATTTATAGGCTGGTTATTTCTGTAGCATGTTTTTAAATCTTTTCTCAGCTATTCGTCACCTGGAATTGTGTGCTGGTGTATCTAACTGAATGAGAGAGATTCAACTATGTGTCACCTTGAATGAAAACTTTTAAACATAAAAAAAAATTTTTTTTGTATTTTAGATGGTTTGACAAAACATTCACTCTTGTAGTGTTCAAGAATGGCAAAATGGGCCTGAACACAGAGCATTCTTGGGCAGATGCTCCTATTGTTGGACACCTTTGGGAGGTGAGTGTTTCTATAGCTGACAAAGTAAGGTAATGGAAAGGATTCTCTTATCTTGGTTGGTTCTGTTTTGTGAATCCTGAGGCTAAAGTTTGTTTAAAGCTACGCCTACTAAGAAAGTTGTATGTTTGATATTGTGAGTTCATAGTATTTCATGTGGGTACGCATGTGCTCCATATGCCTGAAACCAGAAAATTTTTCCAACCAGTGTCCGTTGATTTGCACCTGCACCTCTGCTCTCCTCATGCTTTACACCAAGAGTATAAGGGGTAGGATGGACCTACTGCCTCGCCACTTCCTTCTTACTGCCATATGGTCTGTGTCAGAACCTCCTAGGGTCTGGAGTGTCTCCTTTTTTCCAGACTTCAATCCTAAACTATTTCAAAGTTTTATCTTTAGTGGTAGTGTTTAGTTTTTATTAATTTAATTAGATTCTCCCCTCTCCTCCCTGGGAACCCATCTGCCTCTTGGTACAGAAATTAGATTATGCCCAGAGCACGAGGTTTCAAAAATGTGTCTCTTGCCCTCACTCTTTCTTGGTCAGAAATGACCATCAGCGCTGCCTTAGAGAAGCACATATCTCCACGAGGTGCAATATCTGTTGCTCCATCCCTAGCAGAACCTGACAGGTGTTGCAATTCCACCTTAAAAGGCAGTTCATGGAAAAGGTTATTTGGACCTAATCAGATTTGGGCTGAGAGAGACACCTTCTCTTTCTCCTGTACCATCATCCAGAGTCAGCAAGGAGCATGACAGAGGGTGCAAAAGTCACAGTACCCTGGACCTTCCACATTGACCCAAACTTCCCCCTTCTCCCCCTGCCAATAGATATTTTTGATGGGATGACTGGGAGTTGTGAACCACTATTGATGCCATTTTTGTCCAATCTTTGCATATACTTGGTCATCCAGCACTCTCTTCCCACAGCTGGAGTGTAATAACAGACGAGGGTGATGAATGTCATCCATTCCAGCTATATCATCACATTTCTCTCCATGCCCTCTCCAAAATCTCCTTCCCTATACCTCTTCAGGGACCATTCTCATGAGGAGATCCTCCTCCAGGGTGTAGAATCCCTCCTCCAATGGAGAGTGATAGATTAGGTGCCTCTTCAACATCAAGGAAAGGGTTTCTATTTCTAGTAGTAGTAGCACAGATCAGACATACTGGCTTTGCCATTGTCCCATATTTAGATGACTGACTTTTTGTGGGAAGGGCATGCATCAGCCTCATCACTGCTTCATCTATTATCCCTAGGAGTCTATGTAAACATGAAAAAGTCTATCCTGATACAAAAGCAGATTATAGAATTTATAGGAACAAGTCTAGACTAAATCCGGGCAAGATGAACAACTTGATAGATCAGATCATGCACAACCCTTGAACATTGGTTCAGATTTCCCTTTTTCTCTTGGGGTGTATAGCATCATGTTCTTTTGTCAGACTCCACCTACATTGCCTGTGGTCTTGGCTCCAAATAGTGTATATATACCAAGCAAGCATAATGTGAACATCAGAGTGATGGCCTCACTAACTTGATAGAAAAACCCTGGACAAGTCTGTGTGGGTTCTTTTCCTATCCCTTATACCCAACAAGATGATAATTCTGGATGCCTCTCTGCTAGGCTGGGGAGCATATGTGGACAGTAACGTGGTGCTGGACACTTGGATGCCCCAAGAAATCAGAATGCATATAAATCTTCCAGAACTCCAGGCAGTCTGAGAGGCTTGCAGAGCATTTCTACCATTCATCCAGTCTCACCATTTATTCATAGTGTCAGAAAATATAACAATCATATTCTACATAAACAACCAGGGAGGAGTGAGATCCATTCACTGGGTACAGAAGCAGTCACCTTACAAAACTAATTTTATCAAAAACCATATCATGCTATCAGCAGTGTACTGTCCAGGAATCCAGAACTCACTGGTAGGCAGCCTCAGCAGGTATTTCACCATCAATTGCAAGTGAGAACTACACAATTCACTAGTGAACAGCATCTTCGCTCGAGGGGAAACCCCACTTGGGACCTGTTTGCTTCTAAGGCAAATAGGAAATGCAATACATTACTCCAGGAGAGCTCAGGGAAAGCACTCCAGAGGCAATGTTCTCCTACTGCTTTGGACAGATCACTTCAGCTATGCTCTTCCCTCCCATTCCGCTACTAACTCAGGTTCTACAGGCAACTGGACAGGGCATAAGTCATCCTCAACACCTCTGAGTGGCCTGGAAATTCTGGTTTCCAAGTCTATTGCAAAAGTTGTCCCATCCACCTGTCAGCATTTGGTCCTCTCAGATCTCTTGACTCAGGAGAACGGCAGTCAAATATCCAAACCTGGATGCGCTTCATCTCACAGCTTGGTATGTGGATGACATCAAACCTAGAACATACCCTCTGTGCAGAGTAAGAGGCGATCAGGGCACTGGCGTGGACCAGCAGACACTGCTTGCAAGAATTTTCAGGTCTCAATGTGCTTCCCTACAGTGGACTACAGATAGGGGACCACACACCTCGAAGAACTCAAGTTGCAAAGGTAGATAACAGGAAGTTATCTTTATTTGCACATGAAGTTGTGCACAAAGGTTTATTTGGTTTATAATCTGTCTGTGACATGCATTTCACTTAACCTGTGTGCATATTTCTGAAGTTCTGACTTTTTGTGCTTTTTATGAAATTGTGATTGTGAAGAATTTGAGGAAACATAGTATCAAGGCTGAACACTCTTCTAAACCATTCATTGACAGGGCTGCAAATTGACATGTTCAGGTTGTTCATTGTTGTGTATACTTTCAGTGAGTGGAGAGTGCCCGCCCCCCCCTCCCCCCCGCTTTTTTAAATGCCCATCTGTTTCTCTGTCTCCTGACCCTATCTATTTTATTTCATTGTCAACACCGTTCATTGCCTCAAAACATTGTTTGATCTTTTCACCTTTTAGAGTTTAAGCATATATCCACCCTTATTCACTCTAACAGCTCTCAAAACCAGTACAAAAAGGGTAAATTGGTTGCTCTGGAGACCATTTCGACTTTATTTTACATTTGTCTGTTATACCTTTGTCCAAAGTGATTTTGTCTTTTTCATACATTTTTGGTATTAGCTAGTAGTTTTTAATATTTCAGCAGGGAATATCCTCATCTAAAAGCCTAGTAGTTTTTCTGTTGTCTCTAATTAGAAATTGCAAAGGGATTCTGGGACTGAGATTGCCCCCAAGAGTCTAATTTTGATTAGCTTTTCTATTCAATCACTAGAGAGGAAAAATTCTTCTAATTCTTGTTTTAGGGAAGCACTGACTATTATTTATCTCCTTTCCTTAATATAGGCACTTTTAGGGTGGGGAAACAACTTCTTGCTAGTATCTTAGAAGCCTAAGAATAAATTGAATTTGGTTTAATTTTCTAAAGGATTAACTACTGTTAGCTGATTATACCTAAAGATATAGTAAATTAATGGTTAGATTCTAAGTACCAGTTGTGTACCAAGTAGTTGGCATGTTCTGTCTGTCCAGTGGAGAAATTCAATAAGAAGCAAAAGATTGAAAGTATGCATGGAATAACAGGTTTGATACAAAGATGCCCTGTTCTGTACTCGGTGTGCTACCACTGTGTTGAGCAGATTCAAATATCAACTTGGACTCCGTTGAGAAGGAGTATGTAGACATCAGTGGGATAGTCACTTTCTTCTGTAGTCTAGTTTACTGTACAGCTGCTGCTGAGACCTACACAAATTTATGGAAAATTTGTTGTATTTGTGATAAGACATACTGTGGAACTCCCATTTTTACGGTAAAACTGTTTCTGTTCAATTAAGAAATCAAATATTTCTACCATGAATACTAGCAGTCTATAAAAAGTGCTTACAATAAACATAAAAAAGCAAGAGGCAGCATTCATGTATTTATTATCTAAGTATTTTTACAAGCCTTTATTTTATAAACCAAGAGGCACCTTTTATCTAGGATCAGGCTAATATCCAAATAGCTCAGTCTCTGCTTTTGTTAATGCAAGGTTCTGGTTTAAAATAAACAAATCCATTGTGGTGGCACTTTAAGAGAACCCCTGCACCAGAGCTGCACGCCTGGTCTAAATACTAGAGAGAGAAATTGAATGTTCAGTGCATTCATGAACATATGTCTGCAGATACTGTTTTTTGCATTCTGAATCTAGTAATTAATATTTCTGTAGGTTGAAAATGGAATTGAGATAGCCTAACTCCAAAAAGAAATGTATTTGAACTCTATAACATGCAATTCTTTATTGTATAATACATATAGTTACATATGTCTTGTTCTTTACAGAATGTTATGTCTTCTGATTGCCTTCAACTGGGCTATACAGAGGATGGTCATTGCAAAGGAGACATCAATCAAAATATTCCTTTCCCCACCAGACTACAGTGGGAAATCCCAGAAGAAGTGAGTGCAAAACCACAGCTAACTTCTTGAGTTCTTTTTACTTCTCTGTTAGTCAGTAGTTACCTTACAGAGAAGATAACTTACCCCGCTATGCTTCAGTTCATTTGAGCCTTTTCAGAGGTTCAACTATATGTGTTTCACATGAGGAGCCTTGGAATAAGAGACAACCACAACATCTGGGTTTCTTAAACTGAGAGGATTTTTAATAGAGGCTTTCCTTCAAAACTGTTCAATTTTTTGCCTAGTTTACTAGTAGGACCTTAACTAGGTTGCACTAGCTAATTTGTGTATATCAGCATTGAAAAATGGCCATCCATAATTTTTCAAAGATTTAATAGCAGCACTCTAGTGTCACTAAGAGTTCATTATTTCATTCAACTTATGCTCCAGAGCACTTGTTTGCTATGTAATATAAGCAATTGTCCATTTATAGCTTACCTAAAATACATGTTGTTACACAGTAACCTTGTATTTTTAATTACTCACTAATACATAAAACTGTGAATGTAAGTCAGTTGAATAGGAGTGTCTGCAGACAATGGAGCATTTTCCCTTCTTTCCTTTCGTGTATTTTATGTGGGGCCTGAGGAACCAGAAGCCTTTATAAATGTAATCATATAATACTATTTAAGCTCTAGTGACTTAGAAAACATCTCAGAATATGAAAATCAGAACAATTTTTCTGGATTCCTGGAAGCATAGTTTTAGCTTATGGGAGTTTAAATATCTTTCTGGTCAGATTTTTTTTAGCTGTTTATTTAAGGCGGGGAGCAGAATATATTATTTAGCTATAAATAAAATATATAAATGAGCTTTTTATCATTTTTCTTAAAGAAACACTGCCATTTTGTATTATGTATGTATTTAAAAAAATGTTTTGCTGTTCTTAGTGCCAAGAAGTGATTGAGAGGTCCCTGTGCACTGCGAAATCTCTAGCAGATGATGTGGACTTTTATTCTTTTCCCTTTGATGCTTTTGGAAAAGGGTTAATCAAGAAAGCCAAAATAAGCCCTGATGCCTTTGTGCAACTTTCCCTTCAGCTTGCTCACTATCGGGTAAGAACCAACAGCATCTGGTTACTTACAGAATGTCATAAAAATGAATATAATTAAGCCACACCATGGCTAAAAATATACAGACATCTAAGATGCTTAGGCTTCAATCCAACATCTACTAAAGTCAGTGGAGACATTCTCTTCGACTTCAGTGGGAGTTAGATCAGGCTCTAAATGGTCTGCTAGCTGGAAATTCATGATATTCCGAAGGTCATTTCTATGACACACACACACACACAAATTGTTTGCTTGGTTAGTGATCTATTTACAGAAGTCCTGTAGTTAAAGGAAATGGATTTGATCATCTAGTAGGTATTTTTTCATATGTAACATCTGTTATCTTAAACCATACAAATGTACTTAAACGTTATTTAATCAATAATGTTTGGTTACTCCAGTAGTGTTCATAGATATTTGGATTTTGGTTAATCCTCTGTCTGTAGTATGCATTTCTGTGTCAGAAAGATTCCCCATTCCTGTTGTTGACTTTGCTTGGTAGCTTTTCGCAGTTTAAGGTATTTGCACTCCATTTTTCTCATGCTGTTGTAGAAGGAATCTCTTTTTAACATGATCATAAAAATTTAGGTTTTTCTCACTACTGCAGCCAATTTTCTCATCCTGAATTCTGAAAGTATCCATGAATGCCCCTTGTCAGGCATCCGCCCTGAGCAATAGTTCATGTCATTATTACTTGCAGCCTTCATTAGAAGGAATAACTGGGTTGCACACCTGTCCTGATTTGTATTTTAACCAGAAAGTTGCTGATACATATTAATTGTGTAACTTCCTTGGTAAATTTTAAAATCAGTGCACGGGCTGTAATGTGCCCAAGTACAGTAATATGTAGGAACCTTTCCACTGACTGTTCAAATGGGCTTTGGATCAGGCCCTGTCAAGCTATAGAGGATTGTGAAGGAAAAAAATATGTGGGATAGTTTTTGTTAGGCTTTTGGTTGCTTTTATCGGAAATTTTGGGAAGTAGTTGTTGAGCCAATTTTGTTTTCATAGGCTTTAGGTACAGACTGTATTTCAAGTTTTAGGATGAATGGATAAATACTTTGGTCTGTTTAATTTATGGTGTGTTTTTTTAATTAGTTTCTTAAGCAGCGGATCAAGGCAAGCATTTATAACACCAGGTTTAGTCTGAGTAGATTTTTCAATCTTTGTTTTTGTCTCCAAGGACATGGGAAAATTTTGTTTAACATATGAAGCCTCTATGACCCGCCTCTTCAGAGAAGGCAGGACAGAAACAGTGCGCTCATGTACTACCGAATCGTGCAATTATGTTCGAGCCATGGAAGATTCAACCCAAAATGTAAGTTCATTGCAGCAATTCATAATAAATTCTCATCAGTTTTGTACATATATAGGTATCTGGTAATAAAACACAGACTTCCTGTGACAATACACTAGATTGCTTTACTACATTGTCTACCAACCTGGAAATAACATTAACTATGCAAATAAACTCCATAATAGGCATGGCTTTGGAGCAGAGCCCAGAGCTGGAGCATGGACCAGTAGGTTTTTGCCTGGAGCTGGAGCAGAGCTATTCAAAAATTTGATTGCTCCAAATCCCTGATAATAAGTTTTAAATGCTTAGAAACTACTATATCTTTCTTTCCCTAATGAAGAATAAATATCTAAGTTTGTGTCTACACTGCAAAGTTTTGTATGCATAGCTATGTTGGTCAGGGGGTTGAAAAAACAATACCCTCTATCTGACATAGCTATGCCAGTAAAACCCCCAGTGTAGACACAGCTATGCTGAAAGAGTACTTTTGTCAGCATAGCTACCGTTTGGGGATGTGGTGTCATGCCAACATTAAAACTCCTTGTGTTGGCATGTACTGCATATACAATAGGGGACTCTGCCTGCATAGCTACACCAGCAAAGCATTTGTAGTATAGACAAGGCTTAAATGCAGACTAGCGATGATCTGTACTTCTCTATCATTGCAGCAGGATTTCTGAATTGTTATATAAAAAGAGAATTGCAGTAACTAAAAAACAAAAAGTGACCCTTTTCTTTGCAACTCAAGATTTTCACAAATATAAATCAATTATCATTTTTAAGCAAAAGTGTGTTCTCAGAAGAAACTGAGCAAATTAATGCTATTGCAAGGTAATTTTCTGTTACGCAAAGTACTGTGCTAGCTATGTTTTGTGTTTTACTTTAAGGAATAAATATTTGGTAGTGGTTGCAATAGTGTGAATGCTGACGAGGGAACACAAACATTTCTGGATGACATCCTCTGATAATACCAATAAAACTCTCTAGCTAACATAGACATAGAAGAAAATACTGAACTGTAGTGTGGCTCTTCTCCCGGTTTTTATCATGAATTATGCAGCTGCTGTTCATCTTCACTCTGATTGTATATTAAAAAAAGCTTGCAGAACTTTCTTTTCTTTAAATGTTTGAACGTGTTAACATTTTATGGCTCAGTTTTGTGCTGGTCCTTATTTACCCAGAATTTCTTGATTAGAATCAGAAGCAACATTAATCCTTTTTACTTGAACGTAGCTTGTCATATAGTTATTACTCACTATTTTTAAAGGAGCACAGAGCAGGAAAATAAAGCCATCAAGAGCCCAGAGTGTTCAAGATGCTGTAGAAGTGTAAACTATTAGGTCTAAAAGATTCCTTCCTTACCACTCAGTATTTTTGCTAGTCTGTTGCAAATAATTGGAAAGTCACAAATATAACATTACGACCTCACTGTGAGACTGAGCAAGAGAACTCTGGGCCTTGTTATGGGTAAAAGGTTGTGGGGGGGAAGGTTGTGTGGCTTTTTTACATAGATGTTTAATAAGTAAATGTCATGGGAAAACCTAAACAGTTAAAAGGTAAATGGAGTACAGTGTAAGTAAAAGTTTTCTTGACAGTGAATATCTCTTTAAGTGAAGCAGATAGTTCTGCTACTGCATAGTTGGTAGGATAAAGTCCTGTTTTACACCAGTGCAGGTCAAAGTCTTGTGAACATACTCTATTAAGATAACAGAAAACGTGTTCATTTTATGCAAGAATTGCCCACATACTGCTCAGTCCAACGGTGTGAAAGGTCGAAGTGAGGACACATGTACAGGCTGAATGACGTCAGTTGAAATTGTCACTTTTGAGTTTACAACTACAAGTAGTCATATTGCTGAAGACACTTTTGTGACACCACCATTGAGTGAGTCCAGTTAACATCATGTTAAATACCATCTTTGCAACTTCCTCATATTATGTAGTTTTAAACAAAAATTCACAGTTGAAATGGTTACTTTACCCTATGATCTTTTACTTGGTGCTGTCAGACTGACAGTGTAAAGTACTACAATATGTCACATTTCACAAGATAACTGGTGCTTTCCATGAGCTTGGAAATTACTTACCTGATTTTCAGATGTGCTGAGCACTCACAGCTCCCATGGACTTCAGTTGGAGTGCTGGCAATACTGAAAATCAGGCCTAGAATTCAAACTTAATTTTTAGAATTGTTTTTATTTATGCAGTATGAAAAGTGCTTTTCACCCTGTGAACTTACTGAATGCCATGCCAGGAAGTTACTGGAAACCGTGGATGCGCAGCATCTATGAAGATCTTTCTTTAGGTACCTAGATTTGAAAGTCTGGGCCAGGGCTCATTTCAGAAAGTTCTGTGACAATGTCCTGTTATTTGGCCAAACATTTTAAACGTCAAGGTTATCGCCAAGGTTTGTTTTTTTTTTACAGTAGGTCAGATGATTCAACCATCTCACTCACTTATGACTTCTCCAAGTCGTGAATGGGCTTTTCTGGAGGCAGTACTTCAGCCTCTGGCAGGATGCTGTTTCTACTAGAATACTTTATTCCTTTCTTTATTTCTCTGTTTGATTTTTTTTTCCCTCCCCGTTTTTCTTGATCTCTACTACTTCTCCTTTTCTTTCTGTTTTTCTTCTTGCATCCCCATGCACCTGTCCAGCCACCCTTGTTCCTCTATCCCTCTCTTTGCCAGTCTTCCCCTTTTCTGTTGAATGCTATCATTATCTCAAATAACTAACAGGAGAAGTATTACCAGCTTCTTATGCCAAGCCAAGTAGGCTGTCTAATACCCTATGTGGATAGTACACCATGCTATGATGGGAGAGGGCTAGGGAAGAAGAGACAAATTATCATACTGAGAGAGCACGCTGGATGTATGGAATAATCTGACAGAATGTGCTTGACTATCTAGAAAATATTTGTTTTATTTAGTAACTAAAATCTTCTATTGCCATTAACTGCACTATCTATCAGCCTCTTAAAATAGCTGTTAAGCTCCCAGTTCTTTCATCAGTTCTGTCAGACCTGCTTTTTATAGCTGCCTAAGGAGAGTAATACAAGAACAGAGTAAAATTAGATTTTTTTGATCTATAATCTCCCAGGAAGCTTGATTTGATTAGATGCACAATGAAGAGGCAAACTTCATAGGGCTAATATTGTAATTATATCTCATGCTGTACCTGATTCAGTGAGTTATATCAGTTTTCTACCATAAACTATTGACACATATGCTGACTCCAGAAATTGAAATATGTTAAAACTAGAAAAGTTGGATTAAAAAAAAATCAATCCCACATCACTTCAAAGTTTCTTTCCTGATGGTGGTGGTAGTTCTTCATAGCTGATTTTTGATGCATACTTTGTCTTGTACTTGGCTTTTAGTACTGCAGGTTGAGACCAGTCACTGTAATTTTGATTTCCCAATTTAAATACCTTCTGTCTTTTTTTTTTTCCTTGGTGTTTTCTTTATTATTCTTTAGAATGAAAAGAGGTGTAAACTACTCAGGATTGCTGCTGATAAACACCAGCACTTGTATCGCCTTGCCATGACTGGTGCAGGCATTGACCGCCATCTGTTCTGCCTTTATGTGGTGTCCAAATACCTTGGTGTTGAGTCTCCTTTCCTTAAGGAAGTAAGTAACCTTTCTTCATTGCTATCCAGTAATGCAGCTTCATCAAGTAAACAAAAGATTATTTATCAATAATTAGCTTTTTCTGATATGAGTTTACTATAATTTTATGTTAAAATGTGTAGTTCTAAGGAAAACGTAAGAGTGAGTTGGTTACACTGGCATTTTGAAATATATTAATGAATGCTAATTTAGCCCTAGTCCACACAACAAAATTACTGCTGTGTAACTGTTGCTCAGGGGTATGAATAATCTATACCCCCGAGTGATACAGTTATACTGATCTAAGTACTGGCGGAAGAGCTTCTCCTGCCGATACAGCTACTGCTTCTTGCAGAGGTGGAGTTAAGTGTTAAGTCTTCACCAGAAGCACTACAGTGGCACAGCTGCAAATTTGTAGTGTAGATCTTCCCTTAGTATTCAGCTTTATAGGAGACTACGTAAACTACAAAAACACAACTTGCAGAAAACTATTTTTGTAGAGTAGTAACTGTCAACAGTGGTTCAAAGAAACGTGACAGGTATTGCAAAAAAGGAATGATTGATAGTGATAAAGGCAGTGGAGTTAGGCTTTTAATTTTTCTTTAGATCACAGTACTTGTAAGGTGAAGTCACTGTAAAATATCAGCCTTTGAAGTTAATGTTTGCTTAGGAAACAATGTGTGTGTGGAGATATGTAAATGTTATGGATTATCACACTAACAGAAGAGAGTATTATCTTAATCAGTGATTCTCAACCCACAGCCCAGCTAGCACACAGCTGCAGCCCAGCTGTGTGCTTAAAAAAACCCAGCCACAGCTGCCTGACCCCATGCGTGGCAGGATCCAGGTCCCAGCTCCAGCTGCCCCACCCCGCACATGGCACTCTTGGCCCCACTCTGTGGAGGAGTCTCTGGGCAGGGGGCACTGGGCATAGAGGTCTGTGGGGGGGTTAGAGGGGTGGGTGCAGTGGTTCTCAACCTGCAGCTCATGTAACACATTTAGGTTGAGAACCACTGATCTTCTTTAATGACATTAAAGAACCTTATTATATAGTTTGGGTTTGTAAGTTCTAGACATGCAAAAATGGTGCTGTATTGCATTTGCTTTCTCATAGATGACAAATTCTTTGCTGCTTCATTCCATAAAAGATTAATCACGTGTGTGATCATTGTCTGGGCCACAGAGATTAATTAATGTAATGATAAGGCTGAGGAAAACAACTTTTTGCAGTTTTCCTTAGTCCTGTCTTGAAATTGATTACACAAAACTCTTACTTTTTTGTAAGGATTATAGTTTCTTAATACTTTACTGTTGCAAATCAAGGTCCTGACCAAAACCACATTGAAGTCTGTAGGAATCTTTTCACTGACTTTAGTGGGCTTTGGATCAGATCCCTAGTGATCACTCTTCTTATTTCAGCAAGCCTTTTCCAAATATGCTACTAACAGGAACTTATCTGTTTTCTGTATGGGATCAACGTCAAAACCTTGTGTGCTGCTCTCTATTTTATTTTATTTTATTTTATTTTATTTTTGGACGTAGCCTGTCCTGAAATATAGATCATTCATTTTAACCTACTGATTCCATTTGGACTGTTTTAGAGTTCATATTTAGTAGTAGTGCTTTATTAAGCAAAGTCTTGTAGCTTAGCTTGATCACAACTACTTAATTGCAACACACAAGCTGCCCATATGCACATTACTCTGGACTTCATATGCTCTAAAGGTTTTGTCAGAGCCTTGGAGGTTGTCAACAAGTCAGACACCACAGCAGCACATTGACCTGGAGAAGAACCCTGAGTTTGTATCCAGTGGCGGAGGCTTTGGACCTGTAAGTTTGGGGTTTTTTAAAACATGTTTTATAATGCATACTACTTAAACGGGCTTAGTTTGTATGCTCCTAACTTGAAAGTTTCATCTCCGTAATAAGACTGAAGACTTGTTGGGGGATTCTGAAAGCATATGTGTTGTTTTCCTTTTGTATGTATGTGCTCAGGAGAATCTGCTGTCTTGGCTTTGTTCTTTTCTTTCAGACTAGGTAAATTGGGTGAGTCTTGCTGAGGAATCCAGGTATGCTAGGCAGACATAACTATACCATGAAATCTGGTGGATTGGGGCTTACTTCACCTCTTACTTGTGGTATTTGTGTTCATTATGACATTCCCATTTTCTGCTGAACAACCACTGAGAACACAAAGTTCTTCTTCGAGTG